>NW_027411866.1:242406490-242430778 GCF_047663935.1 Musca autumnalis | reverse complement strand
TTGCTACTATTGCGATATCTTCGTTGTTTGATCACCTACGAGCACCTACTTTACATCATTAGAAAGGTGATATTTTCTACTTTCATTGTCAGGTTTGTCTTTTGGTATACCCCATATAGAAGCTGAGATATTGGCTTTGGAAAAAAACGTTGTCTTTTTATCCACCTAAGTTTTTTGCCCTTTCCGACCCCTAAATATTATCCGACCATCACCAAAATCAATAGGCTTCTTCCCCTCCGGGACCCACATCAACATCCAAAATTTCGTGACGATCCGATCAAAATTGCGACCTGTAGCGTGATTACAAGGTTTAGATGGACAGACGGACGGACGGACGGACTGACGGACGGACACACATAGACAGATCGACTCAGCTCGTCGAGACATTCATTTTGGTATATATAAGTATGGGTCTACGACCATTATTTCGATGCGTTACAAACTTTTTGGCCAAAAACAACTTATAATACCCTCCCCACATAGTGGTGTAGGGTATAAAAAGTATTTCAATCCACACATTCTGAGGGTATATCTTTGTCGACAAAGCCGACTCATCCTTTTTTACTTGTATTTTTGATCGGATCGTCACGAAATGATTTGGTGATTAATAGGGTTCCCAGAGAGGAATAAGCGTATTGAGTTTGGAGATGGTCATATAATATTCAAGAGTCGGAACGGGCAAAAAACTTTTGTGGACAAAAATTCAAAGTTTTATTCTTATGCGAATATGTCCGTTTTAGTGGTCATATTCTAAAAGGAAAACCATTTGAATGGATGAAGAAACATCACATTTATTATGATACAAAATAGGATGGCGCGCATCCCACTTCCCTATTTTTTTATTTGAATTCTACTGATGAGTATCTCAGCTTTGGTTGGATGCGTTTCATCAATGAAGACATCTGAGCTTTAAAATGTTCCCAATTGCGTACTAAAATTGGGGAAATGAAAAGAAGCTGGAATATCCCAATTTCCAATTTATGGAATTTTACATATTTCCATGTCAGATATTTCTGCTTCTTTTGGACATATTCCAGGGAGGGATCTTGATAATGAAACAAACCCTTATTTTGTTATTTTATTTTTTAATTAATGCAAAATATGGTATAATATCAGAGATATTGCAAAAGGCTCTAAGCTATCACAATTTTAATATTTTGTAGGTTTTACTTTAATGAAAATTATTACCAAATTATGTGTCTTCTTGAGGTGAACAAGTTGCTATGACAAAATATTTACTTTGCCAAGTTTAAGCTGCTTAGTATCTATAATTCCCTAAGCCAGTTTTCAATTTCATGAAATTGTCCTTTACCAACATTTTTCAATCATTTCACAACTTACAAAACTAAGCTTGCAATTTTCGAAATGTAATTTCAATCGTACGTAATGTCAAAGATCAACTTACAATGTACTTACAAATCTAAATTATATTACCTATCAGAACATTTGATATTTACCATTTATCTACTGACAAAAACAAACTTGCCGTTGTCATTCATCCATTTCTCTATCAAAAGAGAAAATACGATACTTCAATAAGATTAATGATTGTTGGTGATACATATCTGCCGTACGAAAATCATATATCTTCAGGGCAGAAATATATACTTTAGAGTGCATGTGTGTGTGTGTGTGCGTGATGTTGTCATTCAATCATAAATCCGGTCAAAAAGAAAACAAAACACTAAACCACTTACCCAATTCCACATGAGTGGTCACACACACATATGTATGTATGTATACAGTTGTTGCTAGTGCGTTATCATCAATATATATTTCTTTTTTTTTTTTTTGGTAAAGAGGAGGGTGGGGAAACACAAATCTTGTCAATGGAAACAAAACAAAAAGAAAACTAGCAGAGAATAAAAACCAAATTTGCTGTCAGTTTCTCTAACCACATATCACATAACAAGAATCGGATATTAAAGCATGAAACACAAAACTTGTTGGAAAACAATTTCTTATATCAGTTGTTGCAGTAATGCGAATGAAAGAAAAAAACGAAATAAGATATCTTTAGGAAGTTAAGGAGAGAAACTACAATCGAACTCAAATATTATCACAAATCATGAGACATGTATGTCGTTCATAGTACGACATGCTTTATATAGAAATTTTGCGATTTGTTGCAAAAATGGGACCTTTATTTCGATTTGTTGCAAATGAAATAAAAGTGTAGGGTATAATAGTGTGTCGTTGCATCCCAATATATATTAGCAACAAATTCTCTTCTTCCCCAAAAAAATCTTAAAACCATATCACGCACTCCATATGAAATAAGAAAAAACTCTCAAGCACAAAGAAAACAAACAACATGAAACCGGTCATCAAAACAGAAAAAAAAAACTTCCAAGACAACACATATTCGTCCAAGCTTTGCAGTTTTTGATTAATGTCTTGCCGTTGGCAACAACTGCTGTTGTCATTTTTAGTTGATGCTTGTGTCCAGACAAAGTGTAACAGGATCATTTCCCCATCTTCTATGACATTTAGTGTGTGTGTGTCTGTAGATGGTTTTGACCATTTTGTGTTTAATGATTATGTCTTGAGGAGACTAACTGATAAATTGGCATTTCATGATATTTTTTGAGGGATTTGTCGGAAGAGGCTAATGGAGCTGGAGGCTGTGCTTAATAGAAATGTATGTTTGTGTAAGTCACATCACATAATGGAAAAATTAATGAATGCATCCTTTGGAATCCCTTGCTTTCAATACACAAGTAGGTACTTTACAAATCAAGTTTTTAATGCCAGTTGTTGCATATAAGAAGAGTGCTCTACAAATAATCTAAATTTATGGCTACATCTTAGATATTTTGTAATTTTTGCATACCTCTCTATTTTACAACGAACATATTTTTAATGTCTTTTTTCCCTATTGTTATCCTTATTGTTGACCTTTTATTTATAACTTTGGCTTTTATCCAAGGCAATAGGGAAGAGAAAGTGCAACAAACATAGACGAGGGTTAGAAAATAAATTGCTTACATTGTAGAAAAAGAAGTGTCAATGTGTCATTGCAAGTGCAGTGGTGCTGAAAGTAGACAACTATTTACTGCAGTGTTTTGTTCTATTTATATCGAAGTTGTACAGAAGCAAATGAAATCATTTGTTATTGAAAAAACAAATAGAATGCACTTCAGTTTAATGAAATATTACAAAAAGGATATTAAACATCTTGTATTTATGTATTTGCAAATAAATAAATTAATGTTTCCCATTGGATTTGCGGTTATATCTTATTTCGATAAATTTCATTTCACTTGAATTGTTGGTTTGAAATAAAATTGTTTATATGGGCATTACGTATTTCTTTTCAATAACACTGTGAACGGAAATTTTGGAGCAGAGATAATTCCTTTTGGAAATGAAAGCTCTTGGGAAGTATATTAAGAATCCCCAAAAGGCAGACCCGCCGTGAGTGGAACTTCAGAAATATGGAGTTATGAATTTTTTGCTAGAGACCCTGTAAGGCATCTGGAATTAGCGTTATATCTTTGTTCACTGTTGTTTTAGCTATTTTTTGAGATGACATGTCTTCAGTCAAAATCGAATGAGGATTATTTCGTAGAGCATTTCGACCATCTAACTCGCTTGGGTAACGTAGGGGATGGAAGATAGCAAGGAACGGCCCTGACCGGCTTTAACATGGCAAAGCCCAAGATTTTTCTTGGTCCCTCTTTCATCTCAAGTGGACACTGACCTCCCCGTGGTATCACCTGGTATACCTTTAACACCCGTTAAAGGTAGTGAGCTAACATGTGCCGCGCGTTCACCCATAAGAACGTTAAAAAACTTGGGTTTGGGCGTCGGGTTAGTACCCTCCACTAGAAAAAAAGACTACTATGAAAAAACGAAAGAAAAGAAAAACAAACCCCTCTAAAGTTTACGAACCCGCACACGTTTTAAGGACCATGATCTGCGAATCTGCACCTGGCATGTTCGCACTCTTTATAGAGAAGGTGCAGTTTACGCGTGGCAGATGTACTTGAAAAGTACAAGGCCGACATTACTGCCATACAGGAAATACGATGGAACGGGAAAGGCGTCACAACAACACCGAAAGGTGACGCACTGTATTATAGCTGCCATGACGCAAGGCATGAGTTTGGTTTCGGATTTGTAGTTGGTCGGAGGTTAAAACATCTGGTCTCCAGCTTCACCCCAGTGAATGAAAGACTCGCTGTAATTCGATTAAAAGCAAAATTCTTCAACATCAGCTTTTTTTGCGCTCATGCTCCCACTGAAGAAAAGGACGAACAGACCAAAGATATATTTTACGAGCGCTTAGAAGAAACATATGACCGTTGCCCTGCCCATGACATTAAAATCATTCTAGGCGATTTTAATGCCAAAATTGGAAAGGAGAATATCTTTGGCCCAACAGTCGGGAAATTCAGTCTCCACAGTGAAACATCTGACAATGGTATGAGGCTGATAGACTTTGCAGCTGCAAAAAACATGGTAGTTAGCAGTACCAGATTTAATCATCTCGATATTCATAAGGAACGCGTACCCGACGATTGGAACCTGAGCATCCTATGTCCCGTCCACAAGAAAGGAGATAAGACTGTATGCTCAAACTATAGGGGCATAAGTCTACTCCCTATTGCCTATAAGATAGTGTCAGGGATATTGTGCGAACGACTAAAGCCAATGGTCAACGAAATAATTGGACCATACCAATGTGGCTTTAGACCTGGCAAGTCCACCATTGACCAGATATTTACCCTGCGGCAAATCCTAGAGAAGACCCAAGAGATGCAGATCGACATATTTCACCTTTTTGTCGATTATAAAGCAGCATTAGACAGTCCCGTCCGATCAAAGGTATTCCACGCAATGTCTGAATTTGGTATCACCGCAAAGCTCATCCGGCTTTGTAAGATGACTTTAACTAAAACTAGTCATCAGTTAAAATTGGAAAGAACCTCTCCGAACAGTTTAGTACCAAAAGAGGTTCAGACAAGGAGTAAGCCTTTCGTGTAACCTATTCAACATTTTGCTGAAAAGGTAATACGAGATGCAAATGTCAAAAGAAATGGCACGATCTACACCAATAGTCACATGTTACTTGCTTATGGTGATGACATAGACATCATAGGACGATCAGTAAAAGAAGTAAAATATACCTTTAGGAAGATCGAAGGAGAATCTGCGAAAGTGGGTCTGGCGGTAAACGGCGAAAAGACCAAATTAATGGTGTCGACGCGCAAAGCGTCCATAAAGCTGGGACCAACTGTGGAAGTTGGTACCTATAATGTTGAGGTAGTTAAAGACTTCGTCTACCTCGGCACTGCCATAAACACAACAAACAACATCAGTTGTGAAATAAGACGAAGAATTGTATTGGCCAACAGATGCTACTATGTTTAAATAAGCAATTTAAGAACAAAGCCACATCTCGTCAAACAAAATAACACTGGTTCCGAAGCATGGGTACTTGCGCAAGCAGAGTGCTTGGTGTGTTTGAGAGGAAAATTCCTCGAAAGATCTACGGGCCGATTTGCGTTGGTAGCGAGTTCTTACTATACAAAAATTAAAGGGACGGTCATATACATTGTAAAATTCAGTTGTATGTTATAATACACTCGATTGTCTACTAGGGTCAAAGTCCAACTAGTGTAGATTTAAAAGGTTATTGACACTTATTAAGCACAAAAAAATGCATGCATTTTTTACAGGAAATCTACCAAACTTTATTGTCAGTTAAGAGATCAAAACACTAGTAAGACCACTGATGAATAATAAGGTAGCACAAACCAATAGGATACTAAGTGAGTTGTACAAGACCGGAGTCGATGGGTTGATAATGTGGACATTATGCTTTAGCCTAGGAATGTACTATGTAAGGCCTCTAAGATAATGTCAATTTATGAAGAGATGGATGCCAAATGGAATGACAATTCACAAATCGCAAAGAAAAAGGAGATTCATTAATGGAAAACATACAGATTGAACGGATAAATATCCGTAAAATACATTGCATTTGGGAAATTAAAATTCGATGACAGCCGACATGTCTAATGAGCTGAAAAACCAACAGCGAAACCGGTCACATAATTTGGTAGTTGTGTATATTCGAATCTTCAGCTTTCCTTTTTACTGGCAAAAAATCTTTAATCATCAAGTTCAACTCCAACGAGGAAATTAATAAAAAAAATATAAAAGAGGGCTACGGTTAGACGGGGCCGACCATGTGATCCCCCTCACCACTTCCTGTGGGCGCTAGTTTTCCACGGAATTTATTTATGTGATTGAGGGATACGGTTGGACGGGGCCGACCATGTGATCCCCTCACCACTTCCTTTGGGCGCTAGTTTTCCACGGAATTTATTTTATGTGATTGCGAGCTTATGCTATTTATATAATTAATTCCAAATTTAATTTTTTGATAAACATTTTTAATCTTTGAGGCATATTCCGACTTTCTACAAGTTTTCGAATATTTCTTCAGAGTCTTGTCCGAGATTGTTACGAATTCAAAATTTTTCACAAAATTTCTATCGAACTCTAAACGAATTTGTGTGGCAACTGGGGTGTCCTTTTTGAATTCCCTCGACAAAACGTACCGAATTCAGTGACACGCTTCACCAAAAAATGTACATGTTTTGCATGCGAATACGGAATCAGAAATTGAAACTTGTGCAGAGATTTCTTCCGAATTCAGAACGATCTCGGCAAAAATTGTATAGTGGGTAACGGCCATAAAATTCACAATTTAAATGACTAATGTTCTTTTTTTATAATAGTTGTTCCACAAACATTCCAGAAGGGACAAGGGAGACTTCTCTTCATAGGAAATCAATCCATAATAGCAATAAAGCTATATAAGCACTAAGCTATCTATAAGCACTAAGAGTAAAATAACTTTCTTTTAATTTCTTTTTATAGTTTTGAAAATTGTGTAATTTGATTTATGAAAATTAGTGTAGAGTATTCAAACTCTTCTCCATGATATGGACTTCCAATATAACACTAGTGCACTACAAAACTCATACGCTCCAATTTTGTAAATAAATTTTCACAAAAACTTAATGCAAGTTAAAAGTATCTACTTTTTCATCTTCTTGAAAGTACAAAAATCTTTACAAATGATATTTCTCTAAAAAAATACATTATACTCTTCATATTATACACTTCACAAGAAGAAACTTCTTTTAGTTTTTAGATAGATTTTTGGCAACATTTATCTAAACTAATGCCAAGCATTCAGGCAGCCATACATTTGTAACTAAAAATACAATTGAAGATGCAAAAAGTTATATGAAAGTTTTAAAAAGTATAACATGTATATATATACCAAGCAACCATATATCACACACACACATGAATGAAATGAAGAAACTTCCCAGCAAACCAAATGTCGGATGTCCGACGTATCGGAACAATATCGGAAGCAAAATCGTTGAGATTTCGTATCGATTTCTATACGATTTTTCGTATGGGAATTCGTTCAGATTTCGTTCCGATTTCGAAGAAAATGTCGGAAGTAAATTTCCTTCGAATATGCTAATGTTTTTCTTCCGATTTCGTTACGAATTCGGATCGATATGTCGGAAACAAATTTCCCTTCGCACAACAACGACCTTTTGTATATATCTAACAAGCAACATTTTAGTTTGTTGTCGTAAAACAAAATGGTTGGTTATAAAATTCGCATATACATTTTTTTAAATATTTTAAATATAAATGCAACATAAAATAATTCAAGCTAGTGCTGATAGACTCAACATATTCGTACACAGAGTTTGCATTGTTCTACTATAACTACAAAATGATAACAACAGTGAAAATCATTAGATATCTTTGAAATTATAATCTTCCAATAAAAAGCATAACAAAAAAAATTACCAATAACAAAAAGGTATTAATAAAAATTTTTTCCTTCGATAATCATACGAAATTATTCCAAAATCGTTCAGAAATCTTTACGAAAGTTCGGAAGTTACCTCCGATTTTCATACGACATTATTCGAAATCGTTCAGAAATCTGTACGAAAATTCGGAGGAAAAAATTCGAATTCCGAATTTCCCAAGGATTTTCTTCCGATTTCGTTGCGAATTCTGATCGAAATCGATTCGATTTCGCTCCGACATTTCGTTCCGAAATTATGTCAACCACTTCATACAACTTTCGTTAAGATATCGTTACGATTTCGGATCAGATATCGGACGTAACGTCGAAGTTTGTTCCGATTTCGTTACGATATCGGTACGATTGGTTTGCTGGGTTCTCTGTTAAACTACATTCAAATGCATTTTAAAGAATATTAACATGACTTATGGTTGGCGGCAACATATTGCATGCCATCATGGATGTGTCATATGTATGAGCTTAGTTTAAAGTTTATATGCTATAACAAGTGGGAAAAGGCTATAGTCGGCACGAAGCCGACATTGTGATACCCTACACCACTAGCCCTGTGCATAAGCTTTTCACTCATAAACATTTCTTTTAGGGAGATACTACAGTTTTTCACCTATATGGCTTTTATAGCAAATGAACCAAAGTAATTAATATTTAATTTTGTTTTGGACTACTTGATTAGCATTTTACGTGTTTTTAATACACCAAATATAAGCTGAGGTATTTGTCATTAAAATAAAAACTTCAAAATATTAAAATTTTTTACCCATAAATGTCACATTTTTATATTAATTTAAAGTTTTGTATTAATTTTTTAGATGGTTTAGTTCATCACGAGCTCTCTCTTTGGAAAATGTCCAACAGCAGCAGAAATATCTGACATGGAAATAAAATTCGATAAATTGGAAATTGGGATAGCCCAGCGTCATTTTCAATATCACAAGCATATCACCAAATTTTGTAACGCAATTCGGAACATTTTAAAGCTCAGAATGTCTTCATTGTTGAAACGCATCCAACCAAAGCTGAGATACTCGTTAATTCAATTCAAATAAAAAATCGGAAAGTAGGATGTGCGGCAACCTATTTTGCATCACAATAGAGGTGATATTTTCCTCATCCATTGATGCACTTTCTTTAGGAATACGACTTCTAAATGCGGTGATATTCGCATAAGAATAAAAATTTGAATTTTTGTTCACATAAGTGTTTTGCCCCTTCCGACACTTGAATATTATCCAAACTCAATATGCTTCTTTTTCTCTACGAGCCTTATAACGCCCCAAAATTTTGTAAAGATCCTTTCAAAATTTCGACCTCTAGCATGATTAAAAAAATTGGAGAAATTGGATGGATAACCGACTTTTGTGATATATCCGTTGTTTGACCAACTACGCAAACCTATTTTGCAACAACGTAAAGGAAATCTTAATCCTTCTTTTAACGGGTTTCCTTTTGGAATACGCCTACTAGAGGCGGAGATATTCGCATATGAATAAAACGTTGAATTTTTCCACATACGTTTTTTGCCCATTCCGACATCTGAATATTATCCATCCATCAAAATTGCGAGCTGTGGTGTGATTGCGATCAGATCTCCGAATACTCGCTCGAATTCCACTCGCGAGTGAAACTCTTCTCGAATTTGAGCATGTTGAGGGGGGCAAGTTGCCCCCCTCTCCAGCGCCATACAAAAATGTTTCCCACCCTCAAATAAACTTTGCCCAAAACCAAACAAAAATATGCACCCAAAAAAACTACCACGTCCCCCCAAAATTTCACTCGCAAGTAAATCGGAGCTCTGATTGCGATATCTCTGTTGTTTGGCCATCTACGCCCAACCTACTTTACATCATTGTAAATATGCGATTTTCTACATTCATAGTCAGGCTTTTCTTTTGGAAGGTACCCAACCAAAGCTGTGATATTCGTCATTAGAATTATATAATTGTTCCACAAACATCCCATACGGGACAAGGAAGACTTCTCAATGATATGGGACCTACTGTTTATCGACGAGTCCGAAATGCGTGTCTTAAGACTCCACTTGTAGAGAAGTTTTACATGGCTGGAATACTCAGGAAATTTCGCCAACATTACTGAGGGGTATTTTTGCCACCGTTGAAAAATGGTCGATGTTGCTTGGCCGGGGAATCGTACCCACGACTTCAGCGCGCAAGGCGGGCGTGCATACCATTGCACCACGGTGGCACCCCGTCATTATAATTAAAATCGCAAAAATTACAGGTTGTGTTCGTGTTTGACCACCTACGGCAACCTATTTTACATCGTTATAGACGTTCAGATATTTGCATTGGAAGAAAACGTTAACTTTTTCTCCAAATAAGTTTTTTGCCCATTGCATTATTCGACTAGAGTTGGGTAATCTAGTTCCTAGTTCCTTGTACTAGTTCCAAAACGTATAAGTAACATAATGAAATATACCGTGTGATATTAAGTATTTGCAGTTTGTTCAAAGAAAAAATGTGGACCATTGCAACTGCGAAGTGACAACTCTATATCCGACCATCACCAAAATCAATAGGCTTCTTATCCTCCCAGACCCCCATCAACACCCAAAATATGGTGACGATCCGATCAAAATTGCGACCTGTATCTGATTACAAGGTTTAGATGGACAGGCGGAGGGACAGACATAGCCAAATCGACTCAGCCAGTCGAGACATTCATGTTGGTATATATAAGTATGGGTCTACGACCATGCGTTACCAACTTTTTGGCCAAAAGGATATAATAAATATTTTTAAAATGATAAAAATATTTATTTTTATACCCTCAGCATTTTTGCTAACGAGGGTATAAACACTTTCATACGAGTAAAATATGCCTCATCGAAATAATGGTTTTAGACTCCAAGTATGTTTGGACGAAATCCGTTTTAGACAATTTGGAGGCGATTAGCAATGTCCGTCCGTCTGTCTGTCTGACTGGGTGGTGCCCACGATAATTCTCGAATATTATCCAAACTTTATAGATAGACCAATTCGAACCAAATTTTGCACTTCGTAATATTTTGCCCACACTTTGTTTAAGTTCGAAGATGGCCATATCAGTCCACGCCTTCGGGTAACTCCTCCACGAAAGTTCAAAATTTTTCTGTAATATGGTGTAAACAATAACTCACGAAGGCAGTAACCGATTTGATCAATACTTTGCACATCGTAATGTTTGTACATAGACATAGATCAGTTTTGAACATGGACTATATCGGTCCACTCCTTCGTGTACCTCACACACAAAAAGATCTCCTCGCGAATCTTTTTATTATTATTATTATTTTTTTTTTTTTTTTTTTTTTTTTGCAACAACTTGTATTCGCTGCCCCCAATAGGATGGCACAAGTTTTTTCAGGAGCAACCTTCCTCAGAAAATGGCCCGAAGGCTGTAAAAACCTCTACGGCAACATGTGTATGGGCTAGAACGCACGATAACTCTAGGACCGAAAAGCCGATTGGGTCCAAAATTTGGCATTCGTAATATTTGTGCAAACTTAGTTTAAGTTCGAAGATGAGCCATATCGGTCCACTTCTTCAGGTACCTCCCCCACAAAAGTTAAACAATGTTTAGAAAAATTGTGAGCATAACTCTTGACAGGATTAACCGGTTTGGTCCATACATTGCACATCGTGACATTTCTACCAGACATAGGCGAGGTGCCAATATGGGCTCTATCGGGGCACTCCTTCGGGTACCTCCTATACACAATTTCGGAAAAGTTCAGTTTAGAAACTGTTTATTAATCGCTTTGATTTTTGTTGTAAACACTTGTATTTGCTGCCCCATTGCAACGATACAAGTTTTATCAGGGGCAAGTCCATACTTCCTGAAAAATAGCCTGAAAGGTGTTAAAATCCCCTATGGCACTATGTTTAGTGGCTGGAACTCACGATAACTCTTGAACGGATCAGTAGATTCGGTCCAAAATTTGGCCTTTGTAATATTTTGTCCAAACTTATTATATTAGTCGAAATGTAGTTTTACTTCAGAAATGGCCCATATCGGTCTTCTCTTAGAGTACCTCCCCTACAATAGTTCAACATTTTTGTTTAAGTGCACTTTAGGATCTGTTCGAAGGTCCTTTGGAAAATTTACCGATGCTACTCTTTGTAGTCCTGTTTAAGTGATCATATCTTTTTCATGGGCAAGTCCATGCTTCCTGACATAGTGGTCCAAAAGCTTTAAGTTATACGAAAACCAACTGAAATGACTGGTGGGCACAATATCTATCGAAGGGAATGAATACCAAAATAAGATCCGCTTCCAAAATGGACTATGTCGGTCCATTCCTTCAAGTACATCCTCCAACAACAACAACACTTTTGAGTTTCAAACCAAAAAGGGCCACAAAATCTGCATAGCCGGTATTAGATTGATGATTGAAAGTTTCAATTTACACAGGCTGAGGGTATATCTCTGTCGGCATAGCAGACTGATACTTTTTTACTTTTACTGATACTTGATCGTTTCGTTAACTGTTTAGGTTAACATCATCAGGCATATTAGCTGTTCTTGCTAGACAATTTTCCCTATTTGGAGCACCACTGTTTTTACAACAACATTGCAAATTTGCATTTGTGCATTTTAAATTGACGCCTCAGAGTAATTTGTATATTTCTTGAGTATTCAGCCATGTAAAACTTATCTCTATGTGCAACGCCGCATGGGCTCGGCGATAAAAAATAAGTCTTATAAAAAGTAGATCCCAAATATGAATCGGATTGCACCAATTGAAATTAGAGAAGAACATATACATACTATATGTATCACGGTGCTCTTGAAGAAACTTTAAATGGAAGGTGCTTACACCTGGGACATTTTTTCGAATTCTGAAACTACAATATTCATAAATGAGAAAAATCAAAAAACAAAAAACAAATCGCCGGAGCACTTTTTAAATAAATAGCGATTCAAGTCGGCATCCTTAAGGGTTTTTTAGGTTTTACGATTTTGCTTGGAAACCCTATAGAAATGGGACAAAAGAAAATGTTATAGATATGAAAATTCTCTACAAGATAGACATTTATGACAACTTTGTAGGTTTTACCGTTATTGACATATAGATGTTCAAATTGGGACAAAGGATTTACTGTATCGCTAGCTTATAAAACAATGTCATACAGAGTGCGCTTTAACTAAATTTAAGTGAAAACCGCTTACACCAGGGAAGTTTTTGTGAATTTTGAAACAGCAATGTTCATAGGTGAGAAAAATAAAAAAAGAGCAAATCGCTGGAGGATTTTTAAATAAATCGCTATCAAAAATAACATTTTTAGGTTTTCACGATTTTGCTTGGAAACCGCAAGTCCTATCAAAATGGGACTAAAGAAATATGTTGTAGCAGTGAATATTTTGTACAAGAGTTACCTGCATAATGTTTTCGTAGGTTTTACCGTTTTTGAGATATAGAAGTTCAGATCAATCATTCACTTTTTTTCTCAGATCTTCAGGGTTTTGCTTGAAAACCGCAAGTCCTATCGGAATGAAATTAAAGAAAATGTTGTAGCTGTAAAAATTCTCAACAAGATTGGCCTTCGTATCGTATCTCCTGGGTTGTACCATTTTTGAGATATATAAATTTAAGTTGGGAAATTGCAGTCATTGCATTGATACAGTCAATCCATTGTCCTAATTTGAACTTCTATATATCAATAACGGTAAAACCTACGAAACAATCATACAGACCAATCTTTTAGAGAATTATAGCTACAGCTACAGCATTTTCTTTTGTCTCATTTCGATAGGACTTGCGGTTTCCATCAAAATCGTGAAAACCAAAAAAATCCTTAAAAATGCAGACTTGAATTAAAAAGCGCTCCGGCGATTTTTTTTTTTTTTGATGTTTCTCATCTATGAACATTGTAGTTTCAGAATCCGCAAAAACTTCCCAGCTGTAAGCACCTTCCATTTAAAGTTGCCTTAAGAGCACCGTGGTATACAATATATGGCCGCAGAAAAAATCTGCATGCACTTCTGTCAACAGAATCGGGAATCTCAACAGATGTTTTATTTACAGAATATCTCATTAATAACAATTCTCTGTCTACATTGTGTTTATTTTTTCACATCTTCAATATCCTTCAACCCAGAAGCTGCTGTGAATGTTTGATTTCCAAGAAAAAGAAACAGTGAACTATTTTCCTCCTTCTAAATAATATCGTTATACTCTGTCCTTAATTTCAGCTTATCATAACTAACAACTTTCCAACTAATTTTAATGAGATGCCAAGGAATTGCAACGTCTAATTGCATTCAATAACATGACGCACGAATGAATATTAAAAATAGATGAGATCTCAATTTCATCCATAATTATACAAGAACGAGTCTGCCAACCAGAAACCCTAAAGATAATATCATTAAAATGTAATTTCATGTTTAGTGCAATATAAGCCATTTACATGATCCGTTTTTCCGCCTGTAAGTCTGGTATAGTTTATAGCAGAACAACAATAATAACAGGAAACATTTCTGAAAACATATGTTAAGGATACGTACAAGGATATGCTTGCTAAAATGAAGTTGTAATGTAATACACGAACCCATACTTAGTCGATTATATGGTTTAAGGCAAATCATATCTACATACATACTTACACACATATCTGTATTCATGTATTCATGACTAAAAGTATGAAGCCATAATTATCTGCTAACTCTCTAAATGTGGTTGGTAGCAGCAGCTGTTCACATAAATTTCTTTGGGTATTTAAAACCTATCATTTTAACAGAATAATAATAAACTAAAAGCTGTTGAGTCTTACAACTAATGCATTGAACCCAACAATAGTTTTCAAAGCAACAAAAACAATAAGGATATGTTGTGTTTTTAAAGAGTTTCCCTTAAAGGCACCACAGCAAATGGAAACAAGGATCCTTAAGAAAAGCAAACATCACCAGCAGCATCCTGTTCATCACAAAATTACTACTTTCCTTTTTGTTACTTCTGGGTGAACTTAAAAGAATAAAGATATAATTTATAGGGATTTGTTTCCATATCGTTTTAAAGGAAGGAAAGAGGAAGAAAGAAGCAATTATTTGCAAAAGGTTTCTAAATAATGTATTTTCTATCGTCTTTTTCACTTCGGACGACCTGGATATTAAACTAATATTTAAGAAAGGATGGATACAATTTACATTTATGAGCAATTCTCGGATAAACTGCAAATTTTGTAGTACCTAAAGTAATAGATGAAATATACCAAGCAAAGGCCCTGATCGGACTTAACATGGCAAATCACAACACTCATCTTGATCCCTCCTTCATATCAAGTGGACACTGATTTCCCCGTGGTGTCACCTGGGGAGCTGCTTTTAACACTGCTGTCTTTCACCCATTAACGTTAAAAAGAGTTAAAATATGAGTTGAGAAGAGTTAAAATATGATGTTTAGTCCGCACTATAGGGACTGGGGGGAACAAGTGTTATCGAGGCTCCCCAATGGAGCCAGTACGACTAATGCGTACGTTTGGCCGTCGGTAACAATGAAAATAGAATAGAAATAAAACACGATAGTTTTTTAGTAAATGGTTTGGCTCAACTGCCAGTGTTTATTTATGGTAAACAATATTACCTTTAGAATTAATGTACAACGATATGTACAAAGGCTTCCGATAAAGCGCGGGTAAAGGTTGCTTGCGATTCAAGCGGTCGATCGATCTTCTTTTTTTGTTTATTTTGTGTTGACATCTGCATTGATGCTTCAAGAGGGCAGTTGTCAAAGAGAATATTCGTTGAAATCTCTCATACTATTACAGGTGTGTAATAAATAGGAATGAGGAGATTTCAACGAATATACCTATGCAATTCATAGGGCCAATTAAAAGTTGTAGAATCAATTCTAACTTAAACATATGACTTACACACAAATGCTGAACTTTCGAGGGAGAAGTACCCTAAGGACAAGACCGATGTGGACTATTTTCGAAGTTAAATTAAATTATGACAAAAATTAAGAGATCCAAAAATTGGACGAAATCGACTGCTTCCTTCAAGATAATCGTGCGAACCATTCTAGTGAAATGAGGGGTACCGAAAGGAGTGGAAAGGATATGGCTCTCCTTTGAACTTAAAGAGATTCTTTTGAGAGTTATCGTACGCTTTTGGCACTACAAATGGTGCCGTAGGACTTTTTACAGCTTTCAGTCTATTTTCTCAGGAAGTATGGACTTGCCCCTGAAAAAACTTGTAACGTCGTAATGGGGGTAGCAAATTCAAACAACCCAACAAAAAAATCCTCCCAAAATAATGGGTTTTATAAGGGATTTTTGGCAGCCGTAACTACTTAGAAATCCCGCTACTAACCCATTATTTTATAAAGGGCATGTCGCACTCAACTAGTTATTCCTTGGTCACTGGAAGTTGAAAAATAAGCTATAAGCAAAAAAAAATATTTTCTATTTTTAGAACAGTTGAGGTGGAATATGTTTTCAAATTCAACACAATTTATATTTTTTTATTTTATTTTTTTTTAATTCGCCCCGGCTGGATTTGATCTTGCAAACCTCAGATTTGTAACCGAACACACTACACACTAGGCCACATTAAGGGTTGCTTGAGAGCTTACATGTGCACATCCAACTGTTCTTTGTCTTTTTTAATAAAAAGTACCCTGCCGGCGGAGAGCGTTGAACACACAAACCTCTGATTTGTAGTCGGACAAACATGCTCTGTGCCATCGTACTTATAACTTAGTAAGAAGTAATATAAGTAGTTATTTTTGGTTACATTACTTTGTAATGGGTTATATAATGACTAACGGATCCGAATTTTTGCTGGGAAGTTCTTGCAAAAAGAATCAAACCGATTCGAAATTTTTCGTGGGAGGTACCCGAAGGAGTGGACCGATAGAGCCCATATTGAAACCTCAACTATGCCAGGTAGAAATTGTACCATGTACAAAGTATCAGCCAACTCGGTTACTGCCTTCAAGAGTTGTAGTGTGCATAATTTTAGCGAAAAGTTGTGAGCTTTTGTGGGGAAGGTACATGAAGAAGTGGACCGACATGAACCATCGTCGAAAATTTTGACCGAATCGGTTGATCCGTTCGGGAGTTATCGTGCGCTGCAGCCAGCCATACAGTTACCCACAATAATCGGTAAAATTAAAATGTTTATTATTTCGGTAATTAACGAAATTTGTTAGTAAGTTAACAACCAAAATAAAGTTGTCGCTACATCCTACCTATAGCAACAGTGTTTTATTGCAACTTTTCATTCATAATTTGGCGTTTTATTTTACCGATTTTATTTAAGTTGTTGGCGTTTTTTATTGTTGGACTGCAGAATTTTACATCTTTGTGTTTATTTCAGCTTTAGTCCATATTTTGTCCCTACCCTCCGCCCGCAACTAATCAATTTCATATCCACTGTAAAACATTTTGTTGTTATTCAAATACTTGAATACAACAAAATATGGACTAAAGCTGAAAAAAACACAAAGATTTTATTTAAGTTTTGTCCCACGAAACTTCATTCTACTTACTTAGCTCGCCCATTACAGAGCATTTGTTCCATAGACCGAAGTAAGAAAAGATCTCCAATTCTCTCTGTTTCGTGCTTCGCTTTTTGGAATACCGCGCCTTGTCATCTCTTCATCCACTTGTTTGCGCCATCTATTCTTTGGCCTGCCAATTCTGTGTGCCCCGCCTTGTGGCTCGAATTTATATGCCTTTTTAGCGGGTTCATCATCGCTCATTCTTATTATATGGCCTAGCCAACGCAATCGCTGAATATACGATACGTTTAACTATATTGATGTCATTGTATAGCAGATACAGCTCGTGGTTCATACGACGTCGATATTCACCGTCAACGCAGATCGGTCCGTAGATCTTTCGAAGAATTTTTCTCTCAAACACGCCAAGCACTGCCTTATCTGCTTGCGCAAGGACCCAGGCTTCGGAGCCATACATTAGCACTGGCAGTATCAGCGTTTTGTATAGTGTTATTTTTGCATGACGAGATGTGGCTTTGTTTTTACAGTGCTTACTTAAGTCAAAGTAGCATCTGTTGGCCAATACAATTCTTCTTCTTATTTCACAGCTGATGTTGTTTGTTGTGTTTACGGCAGTGCCGAGGTAGACGAAGTCTTTAACTACCTCAAAGTTATAGGTACCAACTTCCACAGTTGGTCCGAGCTGTATGGACGCTTTGCGCGTCGACACCATCAATTTGGTCTTTTCGCCGTTTACCGCCAGACCCACTTTCGCAGATTCTCTTTCGACCTTTCTAAAGGTATCAGTTACTTCCTTTACTGATAGTCCTATGATGTCTATGTCATCAGCATAAGCAAGTAACATGTGGCTATTGGTGTAAATCGTGCCATTTCTTTTGACATTTGCATCTCGTATTGCCTTTTTCAGCAAAATGTTGAATAGGTCAAACGAAAGGCTGTCTCCTTGTCTGAAACCTCTTTTGGTACTGAACTGTTCGGAGAGGTTCTTTCCAATTTTAACTGATGACATAGTGTCAGTTAAAGTCATCTTACAAAGCCGGATGAGCTTTGGGGCTACCAAATTCAGACATTGCATGGAATACCTTTGATCGGAGGGGACTGTCGAAAGCTGCTTTATAAAGCCAAAGCCAATGGTCAACGAAATGATTGGTCGTTCGCACAATATCCCTGACACTATCTTATAGGCAATAGGGAGAAGACTTATGCCCCTATAGTTGGAGCATACGTTCTTATCTCCTTTCTTGTGGACGGGACACAGGATGCTCAGGTTCCAATCGTCGAGTACGTGTTCTTCCTGCCAGATGCAGCTAACTAGCTGATGCATACACCTTATCAGCTCGTCGCCTCCGGTTTTAAACAGCTCGGCTGGTAAGCCATCGGCTCCTGCTGCTTTATTATTCTTCAGCCGGTTGATTGCTGTTTTTACCTCATCTTGACCGGGTGGTATACATTCTATACCATCTTCTGGGATTGGATATGTGGTATTATCGTCTTCGCTACTATTGGATACCAGCAGATTGGAAAAATGTTCCTTCCATATCCTGAGCACGCTACCTGTATCTGTTACCAGATTACCTTGCTGGTCTCTACAGGAGGATGTGTCTGTACCAAATCCATCTGTTTTATGTTTCCCTTTGATAGAATTTTCGGACATATTCTGGCTCCAGTACATCTCGATTTTTCACACTCCCGCTTTTCCATTTCTCTCTTTTTCTTGCGGAAAAGACGTTTCTCTTCTCTCCTTTTCTCCCGATATATCTTTCATGGGCTACACGTTGCTACTGATTGTAAAGTAGCTCTATATGCCGCATTTTTCTCTTCGGTAGCAGCACGACACTCCTGGTCATACCATGAATTCCTTTGTGGAGGTCTCTGGAATCCAAGTATGAATTTTGCGGCTGTTTGCATGGAGTGGGCAATATTTTGCCATTGTGTTATTATGTTATCGGGACAAGGAGTGCTCTCATGAAGCAATTGGGCTACTTGAGTGGCTATCTGCTGTGTTTGCAGCCTATCGATGTCCAACTTCCGCGTTATGTCTGTTCGTGCTTTATTTGCAACGTTTAGACGGGTACGTACCTTTGCTGCAACAAGGTAGTGGTCCGAATCATTGTTTGCGCCTCGAAACGATTGTACATCCAACACGCTCGATGAATATCTTCCATCTGTCACAACATGATCAATTTGATTACTTGTTCTTTGATCTGGAGACAGCCAGGTACCCTTATGAATATCGAGATGATTAAATCTGGTACTGCTAACTACCATGTTTTTTTGCAGCTGCAAAGTCTATCAGCCTCATACCATTGTCAGATGTTTCACTGTGGAGACTGAATTTCCCGACTGTTGGGCCAAAGATATTCTCCTTCCAATTTTGGCATTAAAATCGCCTAAAATGATTTTAATGTCGTGGGCAGGGCAACGGTCATATGTTTCTTCTAAGCGCTCGTAAAATATATCTTTGGTCTGTTCGTCCTTTTCTTCAGTGGGAGCATGAGCGCAAATAAAGCTGATGTTGAAAAATTTAGATTTTACTCGATTTGCAGCAAGTCTTTCATTCACTGGGGTGAAGCTGGATACCAGATGTTTTAGCTTCCGGCTAACTACGAATCCGCAACCAATCTCATGCTTTATGTCATGACAGCTATAATACAGTGCGTCACCTTTATTTGATGTTGCGACGCCTTTCCCGTTCTATCGTACTTCCTATATGGCAGTAATGTCGGCCTTGTCCTTTTCAAGTACGTCTGCCAATGCGAAGACTGCACCTTCTCTATAAAGAGTGCGAACATTCCAGGTGCAGATTCGCAGATCATGGTCCTTAAACGTTTGCGGGGTTCGTCAACTTTAGAGGGGTTTGTTTTTCTTTTCTTTCGTTTTTTCATAGTAGGCTGTTTTTTCTAGGAGAGGGTTACTAACCCGACGCCCAAACCCAAGTTTGTAACTTTCTTATGGGTGAATTCGGGGCACATGTTAGCTCACTACCATTAACGGGTGTTAAAGGCAGCTACCCCAGGTGACACCACGGGGAGGTCAGTGTCCGCTTGAGATGAAAGAGGGACCAAGATAAATTCTGGGCTTTGCCATGTTAAAACCAGTCAGGACCGTTCCTTGGTATCTTCCATCCCCTACGTCACGTCGCAAGGTACCTAATAGTAAAAAATGAAAATTTCGTTGGTTTGAAGTAAGTCCAGGTCCACATTTGGGGATTTCACTGAATGTTGAGATTAAATTTTGCGTTTGCGGGAAACACGCACAATTCCAAGAAACTAGCTTTCATGCCCTATTCATTTTTCTTTGTTGCAATATTCGTATGAAACAAACAGATCGTTTTATTATAAATTCGCTTTCATTTTAAAATTATTGTAGTTTGGTCCGGGGCTAACAGTACCAATAATATGTCCAATTTCATTGAAAAGGAAAAAAGAACTAAAATCGGACATGGCCGACTATATGATACCCTATACCGCTCTTAATATATTAATAAATTCGTATACAGAGTAGCTTCATTAAAGTATATTTAAAAGAATTATAAAAAGTTATAGTTTTATGATCGCCTTATACAAATATTGGAAATTTGTAAAAAAATATTATTTATAAGAAACAGTTAAATTGAGAAAAAATTCCAGTGGCCTTTCTATACCAAAGAAAGTTATGACATGCTAAGTACAATCAACATCAGTTTAAACTAGGGAAAACAGTTTCTGATGTGGTTCGTATCTGCAGTTTGAAACCAAAGACATACCTACTTCGCCACATAAATTACATTCTACAAAACATATTCCACTATCCCTGCTTTATTGATCTGAGGCATAGGTACTTGCATATATATTTGGCACAATAAAACAGCATCGCCCCTTTCCAATTAATTTTCAAAGCATTTAATCAGAAAAGTGTAATATGTATGATCCAAATACCATATCATGCGGATATTTACAGCTCAGTCGCAATTAGCAGATGAATTCAAAATACAATACACCAAAAAAGATTAAATCAATAACTTTAACTCTTAATTCCGACAATAATGTAAATTGTTATACATATTTTATTGCAATAAGCAGAAAGCTCAACAACCCAAAAATATGCAATGAGATGATGGTACTGGGCCATTGTTACAATTCCTTGTCATGCTTGTCCACACAAAAAACAGCACAGCATGCAACAGAATTGGTGGCAGTGACTGAGTCGCTTTTTATAAATTGTTGTTTTTTACATTGAGCATTGGTACAGTTTCATTTGTTTTCCGGGGGAAATTGAAATGTATTTTCACTTCATTTTCTGCATGTTTTTTTTTTCTTTCTCTACTTATTATAATGGTTTGGGTCTCAAATTGTTCTGCACCAAAAGCGGCATTATGTTCGTCATCTCGTAAAAACATATGACCCAATTTTAGTTCACTGGGTATTTTTCTTTTTTTGGGTGCAACGACTGTAAGGCCATTTGTATGGTGCCTTGGCTCTGCTGGTGTGGATTGCAATCACGTACATTAACTGTAAGTGGAGCAAAGATGATGTACTAAAAAAACAATATTTGGCAACTGAAATCAACATTGTCTCAGAAAATTGCCACTTAATGGCAATTAGAATGGAAACAAAATATTAAGAGAAGGGGAACAGTAAGGAATCAGTGTGATTGCTAAGTAATCTGTAAGATGAGGCAATATATTTTAAATTAAAGGATGTTCTAAATTTTTTATAAGTTAAGCGGGGGGATTGTGCTGTTCTTTTTTAAGGACTTCAGTTCAGTTCTGTTATACTAAACAAATCAAAAATTATCAAAATCAATATAGATTTTCCCTTCGAATACACAGCCTTTCTCTCCAACTCAACTGGCTACTTCACGATCTGTCATGTGCAGTATAACCATATTCAATATCCATATCAAAGGGTATAATTCGATTCTAATATAATGATATTCGAATTCGTAAATACCCAGCAAAAATGTGGAGCTGCTAGTCATTATGTAAAACACTACAAAGTAATGTAAACAAAAATAACTACTTACTTTACACAATCCCACGGCGGCCGGTTCTATGCACCGGATTGACTCGGAGGAATCGACGGCCTCTGGTCAACAATTATGTGTTTGTGTTCGTGTATTTCTTCCGAGTTCTGCTGGTTCGTGCCGGGATAGAGATGAACCCCGGGCCATTATGGATCTGTTCCGTTTGCCAGATCCGCACCCACCACATGTCAACAATGGTGAGACGTAATGGATGTATGGAATGGGTGTATTTTCGTGAATGCTCTGGCCTTAGTAGCACCTGGGATTACAGCGATAGGTACGTTGCTGCTTGCTGCGTCAGCGCATCGCCCAGTGCGTCTTCTACGTCGTCGTCGGAATACGAGACGCCCCCGCAGTCTCCCCAACAACAAAAAATGCAGCACCTAACACCACATGTTGTTGTTCAACGGACCGGAAATGAATCTTTCCTGCAATTCAATTGTAACGGTTTTATGAGTCGGAAAAACATCATGGTCGCCGCGATCCAAGCTCACCGCCATCTGTAGTTTGCGTTGTGATAGTTACAACGTTTTGCGGAAGGATCGCACAAGAAGCGGAGGAGGAGGACTTGCCTTCCTGATACACCAGTCTATCCAGTACAGACCTATCTCGCTTGAGCTTGTCTCTACCCGTATGGGGGTAGCAGTAAAGTGTGGTACTGCCAAGGTAGAGCTGCTTAATGTGTACATAACGCCCATGAATAGCTGTGCCCGGCGTTATATGCCCAATATTAGTTCGCTTTTAGAGGGCAATAACCGTCTGGTGCTAGGGGATTTGAATGCTCATCACGAGCTTTGGCATTCCGTCCTAGGTAATGACCAGAGGGGTACAGCGCTGGCTGAGCAAATTGATAGCTCCACGTTTTACACGTGAATGAAGACGCTCCTACGAGGATTAGAGTGACTGCCACAGCTTGCCAGATATCCCACTGTGTCACCAGGTCTGTTGAAGTCAAGAGGTAAGTAGGCGAACATACGCGGAAAAAGTGGCTGGACCACCTGAAGTAATGCAATATTGGTGCAGGATTAAGTAAATTGTGGGCAACGGTTAAGAACAGCAGTTACTTTCAACGGCGTGACAGTAACTGACCCAAAGAGGTGCGCGTGTTATTTTAACCGACAGTTCATAGACCACCCCGAGAGTGATAGGGCGAAGAGAAGTGTGCTACGCCGTATAAGAAGAGCCCTTCCATCCGCAGAGGTACCACCTTAATTTACGATGAGCGATGTTGCAGATGCCATCCGAAACGCGAAATCATCCAAAGCGTTGGTTCCACACAGAATATCGATGGTAATGCTTAAGCAACTGGATGAACCTGGAGTTGAGTATTTAACAAGTAGCCTCAACCTATCGTTAGCCACCCATATCATACCAGAAGCCTGGAAAGTTGGCAGGGTGGTCCTGTTACTGAAGCCTGGCAAGGATGCCGGCAGATGTGAATCGTACAGGCCGATTTCGCTCCTGTCGCCAGTAGCAAAGATCCTAGAGACACTACTCCTCTCCACGATGAGAAGGTGTTTTCCAGTTGCCCAACATCAACATGGATTTCGGAAAATACATAGTACTACAAAAGCATTAGACGCCATATCCACACATATCAGTAGAGGGCTGAACCAGAAAAGGCCGTGCGACCAAACAGTCATGGTGGCCCTTGACCTATCGAAGGCTTTCGATACCGTCAACCATGCCAAGCTGTTCGAGGATATAGAGAAAACTAATCTCCAGACATGTTTTAAATGTTGGGTAATCAACTATATGTTGTGCGGACGCCAGTCGTTTGTGGAATTCAGAAACAATAAGTCCAAACCCCGTAGAGTGAAACAGGGAGTTCCCCAAGGAGGGGTGATATCTCCGGAACTGTTTAACCTCAACCATCGGGTCCTATCATCGATGACATATGTGATAGGTTAAATGTTTACATAGCTCAACCTAGTGCAGT
>NW_027411866.1:242253990-242401490 GCF_047663935.1 Musca autumnalis | reverse complement strand
ACTGACCTCAAGCCAAATAAGCAGAAGAATAAAATAAAATAAAATAAAATAAAATAAAATAAAATAAAATAAAATAAAATAAAATAAAATAAAATAAAATAAAATAAAATAAAATAAAATAAAATAAAATAAAATAAAATAAAATAAAATAAAATAAAATAAAATAAAATAAAATAAAATAAAATAAAATAAAATAAAATAAAATAAAATAAAATAAAATAAAATAAAATAAAATAAAATAAAATAAAATAAAATAAAATAAAATAAAATAAAATAAAATAAAATAAAATAAAATAAAATAAAATAAAATAAAATAAAATAAAATAAAATAAAATAAAATAAAATAAAATAAAATAAAATAAAATAAAATAAAATAAAATAAAATAAAATAAAATAAAATAAAATAAAATAAAATAAAATAAAATAAAATAAAATAAAATAAAATAAAATAAAATAAAATAAAATAAAATAAAATAAAATAAAATAAAATAAAATAAAATAAAATAAAATAAAATAAAATAAAATAAAATAAAATAAAATAAAATAAAATAAAATAAAATAAAATAAAATAAAATAAAATAAAATAAAATAAAATAAAATAAAATAAAATAAAATAAAATAAAATAAAATAAAATAAAATAAAATAAAATAAAATAAAATAAAATAAAATAAAATAAAATAAAATAAAATAAAATAAAATAAAATAAAATAAAATAAAATAAAATAAAATAAAATAAAATAAAATAAAATAAAATAAAATAAAATAAAATAAAATAAAATAAAATAAAATAAAATAAAATAAAATAAAATAAAAAACTGCCCTCGCAGCTCATTGTTCGAAAGAAGGACACACACCAAACTTCAAAAATGTAGCTATTTTATCACAAGAAAACAATTACAAAAGAAGGTACTTTTTGGAAATGCTACATATTGTAAATGTCCCTACAGAAAACCGAATAAATTATAAAACCGATACGGAAAATTGTGCTCAAATTTATAGGAACATAATTGAAAAACACAAAAAGCATTAGTTGGAAATTCTTTGTCAAGAGGAGAGGATGGATCTCGCGGTTACCTACATGAAAGATTTATAATCCAATGTAAAAATTGTTATATTATTGTTTTATATATTTATGTAACGAAATGTTTTGTTCTTTTTAAGTAACACAAATCCCTGATGATGACTATCGATGATAGTCGAAATATTGGTAATAAAAAACAAAATTGAAAAACAAAAATTCATGTCTTTTCAATTTTACTGACCTCAAGCCAAATAAGCAGAAGAATAAAATAAAATAAAATAAAATAAAATAAAATAAAATAAAATAAAATAAAATAAAATAAAATAAAATAAAATAAAATAAAATAAAATAAAATAAAATAAAATAAAATAAAATAAAATAAAATAAAATAAAATAAAATAAAATAAAATAAAATAAAATAAAATAAAATAAAATAAAATAAAATAAAATAAAATAAAATAAAATAAAATAAAATAAAATAAAATAAAATAAAATAAAATAAAATAAAATAAAATAAAATAAAATAAAATAAAATAAAATAAAATAAAATAAAATAAAATAAAATAAAATAAAATAAAATAAAATAAAATAAAATAAAATAAAATAAAATAAAATAAAATAAAATAAAATAAAATAAAATAAAATAAAATAAAATAAAATAAAATAAAATAAAATAAAATAAAATAAAATAAAATAAAATAAAATAAAATAAAATAAAATAAAATAAAATAAAAAAAATAAAAATATTAAGTGTCTTGAAAACGAAAACAAATTCCATCTAAAAATATAACAAACATAATTTTTTACCTTATTTTCCAACCTTAAAGTTATAGTAATTCTAGTGGTTATAGATCAACTAGTTATTCCAGTGGTTATAAAATAACTAGTTATTCAGAGCAACATGCCCTTATTTAAATAATGGGTTAAAAGGGGGTTGTGTAAGTAGTTAAAAAAAAAATATTGTTCCACAACATCCCATACGGGACAAGGGAGACTGTAAGTAGTTACGACTACCAAAAAGTACTATAAAAAGCCACAGAAATTCACAAAAAATAGTAGTAATTGGGGCAAACAAAATGCTTGAGGCGTGAAGTGAGAGGTGAAGTGTGTCTCAGAACCAGGGTTTCGGAGTCGGAGTCGGAGTCTACGAGTCGGAGTCGAGCAATTTTGCTGGAGTCGGAGTCTGAGTCGAAAAAAATAACTCGACTCCGACTCCGGGCAAAATTTTTTTTCTACGTTATAGATATATACGTTACGTTATAGATATATAACCTTAAATTTGGAACAAGAACATTTCTTTAAAATTATTATTTATTTTAAAAGAAAGGTAAAAGAAAATATATATGCAAATTATATATTATACTAAGTTAAAGGACAATTCACACGATATTTACTATCCTCTGAAGTGTAGTCTAATCATCCCTATTTTGTTGATACAATTGATTCTTCACATTTTTGCAAACAATAGTAAAGTTTTATCAATCGAATTAAGATTGGACCTTTAACCTCTTTCGTCAGAAGTCTTACTGGTCTTCTCACAAAGGTATATAGGTATTCTTATCTTGTTTTTTTATGAGAAGTCATCATTGTCTTCTATTTAAGACATTGTGGTCTCTATGGGAAATCTACTGAATACACTGTGACACAAAGCGGAAGTTAAGATCTGGGGGAGGAAAATTCCTTTTGGGAATGAAAGCCCCAATTGAGAACCCCAAAGGATCCCATTTTAGACTACATGTTTTCAGTTAAATGGAATGACGAACCTTTCTGTCAAATATGCTGTCCGTCTAGCTTAGTTTCTTCCATGTCCTTTTTGTTCTTGAACTCATAAAGTAAGACAAAATGAAATTTTCTACAAAAATGTTCCACCGAAAATTATATGTAGGTTATCCAAGAAATCGATATTGTCACGTTTAAATTGTCCGTTATCAGTTTTACCCGTTACTTTCTCAAAAAAAAGTATGTTTGTGTATTTCGGTAAATTTCGCATAATCTATTAACTATATATCAAATTCGGATGGTTACGCTTCTGAATTAGGCATCATAAATTCGTTGTTGGTTAACAGAAGCCTCACAAACAGCGAATCTTTCATCTAGGATTCATTAAATACTGAATGAGGGCTTTAGATGTAGATATTCAAATAACAGAATCTGTCAGAGTTTTCAGCACATTCAATTGCATATACGAAATTCAATGAAATACATAACCATAGAGTTTTCATAAGAAAGGATAGGGTAAAAGTGATAAAGGACAATAAAAACATGACAACATCGATTTCTTGTCCTAGTGAAGCGACACTACATAAAATTTTCCTAGCAACATATTTGTAGTATATTTTCATGCACGAAATCTCATCGTATGCTAATTTTTCAGTTCCAGAAAACATCCATCTGCCTTTGTGCTGAGTGGCGTACACAATATATCTCAAATATTTCAATAAAATTATCTACTCCACACCAAAGTTCAAAATGTAAGCGCTGAATTTTAGTTTAAGGGGTGATCCTCATTTATAAATTTCAGAAAAAGGTAGAAAGTAAAAATAGCGTAGAATATGTGGTCAAATTTTTAAGTCGATCGGGACAATATTGCCTCAGTATGAGCGTTGGATGGGAACAATTTATTTTATTTTGTATACAGCATATAAACCTTGTTTTTCTCGAAATCGGCCACAAAAATATATGACAATTGGTTTATTAGTTTTCGAGATAGAGTTGGCACCGCAAACTGCTTTAATGAAAACAAATTTTCGTAGACGACCTCAAACCTTCGTAATATTTTTCTCTTTCAGATGAAAAAAAAATTCTGCCAAAAAGTTACGTAGTTTTCTCGGAAAAAAAAAATTAAAAATGGCTTTTATTGAGCTTTACAACTGGTCTCCTTTTAAGCACACTAAATCGTAAATTGCTTATAGTTTTTATTGCATGTAGTCCTTACGATTTGTGATGATGGGGCATTCATTTTCAAATATTTTGAAGGCTTAAAGATTTTCTCACGCGGAATAAATCCGTCCAGAATATACTTTCTAACTTTGCTATTTTTCAATGTAAGATTCGGCAGAAACAGTATTGATATGTTCGAATGTATTCAAACCAATGCCCTTTCTAATGAATAAGTAAGAAAAAACTAACACATTAGCCTATATAGGCCAAAATATAGGAAAAAGTTAAAAATTTATGCACATTTTATTCATTTTTAGTGGTATAGGAATTCACTCTCGGAGTCGACCCGGAGTCTGAGTCGGAGTCGGAGTCGTGAAAAAAACTCGCCTGGAGTCGGAGTCGGAGTCGAGCCAAAAATACCTCGACTCCGAAACCCTGCTCAGAACATACCTGTATATTTTACATATCGTTCATTTACTCAAAGAGCGGCATCACTTAAAAAAAAAAATTTTAAATATCTTTTTCCATTAACTGATACATATAGTGTGCTAAGGATATGGAAAGAACATTTTTCCAAACTGTTGGTATCCAATATTAGCGAAGTCGACGAAGATACCACAGATCCAATCCAAGAAGATGGTATTGAATGTATACCACCTGGCCAAGATGAGGAAAAGTCAGCAATAAACCGGCTGAAGAATAATGGCCTACCAGCCGAGCTGTTTAAAACGGGAGGCGAAACGCTGATAAGGAGTATACATCAGCTAGTTAGATCCATCTGGCAGGAAGAACGCGTACCCGACGATTGAAACCTGAGCATCCTGTGTCCCGTCCATAAGAAAGGAGATAAGACTTTATGCTCCAACTATAGGGGCATAAGTCTTCTCCCTATTGCATACAAGATAATATCAGGGATATTGTGCGAACGACTATAGTCCATGGTCAACGAAATAATTGGACCATACCAATGGGGCTTTGGACCTGGCAAGTCCACCATTGACCAGATATTTACCCTGCGCAAAATCCTGGAGAAGACCCAAGAGATGCAGATCGACACCTACCACCTTTTTGTCGATTATAAAGCAGCCTTCGACAGCCCGCTACGTTCAAAGGTATTCCAAGCAATGTGTGAATTTGGTATCCCCGCAAAGCTCATTCGGCTTTGTAAAATTACTCTAACTGACACAAGAACTTCAGTTAAAATAGGAAAGAATCTCTTCGAAGAGTTTTGTACCAAAAGAGGTTTCAGACAAGAAGACAGCCTTTCGTGTGACCTTTACAACATCCTGCTAGAAAAAGTTATACGAGAGGCAACGTCAAAAGAAGTGGCACAATCTACACCAATAGCCACATGTTACTTGCTTATGCTGATGATATTGACATCATGGGACGATCAGTAAAAGAAGTAACCGATACCTTTATGAAGGTCGATTACAAAATAGGGTCCATGTATTTATTTCAGTTTTTGTGTTATAATATTTTTAATTTGGGAAGTAAAATTTCAATCGCCAGCTTAAAACGAGTTTTTCTCGAAACTGGATTTTCTGAAATGCGTCACTCTTTGAGTAAATGAACGATGATATGTAAATGCACCGGCACATAATATCACTTTGCACACTTTAATTCAACAAATTGGAACAAATGCCCTGTTATTTTGTTAGCAATCACAAATAATAATCATGATTGAGGTCTCTTTTTGTTGTTGTTGCTATTGTTCTCTACACACATTTACAATTCCATAAATTATATATTTCGACATTTGTTATAACAGCCAGCTATAAATTTGATTCAATATATTTGCAAATATTTATTCATCATTTTATGTGGAATTATATTGTGTTGTTCTTGTTATTGCCAAATTCAATTCATCCATATATTTGCACAAACTATTAGGTTATGTATTGTTTGGCTTTTTTTGATTTGCTACGTAACTACACATTGTTCCGTTTCCCTTTTTTCCGGTAAACACACAATTTAACATGGACACAGGCACCCATAATATACACGCACACACACATTCGCTGTTTGTGTACAACTAATCGCTACATTCACACTAAGCACACAGTCTCACATTGATACATATCATTGTTTATTTATTTTATTTAACTGAAATTGTTTTAATCCCCCAGTGATTTTGTTTGTTCTTTCTTTTTTGTTTCCTTTGTTTGACCGGCAGCAATCATCATGGCCAATCATAAATCAGAAATTTTGTTCATTTCAACGGTATTGGAACGGAAATTAAAATAACAACAGCAGAAGGGAACAAAAATAAATTAATCTGTAGTTTCAATCTAGAATAAATACAAGGGATATTGTTGTATTTGAGAGGTGTTATATACCAACAGTATTGGTACTTGTAGTTATGGCGGTATGGTTGCTAAATTGTAAAAAATAGGTAATATAAACGGTTACGATTTTTGCATACTCGTCATTCATCATTAATTCGCATATAAATATGTTTAAATGTCTAAGATCTCCTCAATGTATCCTCTTAATCGCATTTGGAACATTTTTAAATACTGCCACTAAATAAAAGTTGCCAATCAGAAATGCGATAACATTAACTAGTGGTGATTGTGTTAATTACTTACTTACTTAGCTGGCCAATTACAGAACATTTGTTCCATAGGCCGAACTAAGAAAAGATCTCCATTTCTCTCTATTTGTTGCTTCGCACTCTGGAATACCGCGCCTTTTCATCTCATCGTCCACTTCTTTGCGACATCTATTCCTTGGCCTGCCAATTCTGCATGCACCGCCAAGCGGTCCGTATTTATACGCCTTTTTAGCGGGTTCATCATCGCTCATTCTTATGATATGGCCTAGCCAACGCAATCGTTGCATCTCAATGCGTTTAACTATATTGATGTCGTTGTATAGCAGATACACCTCGTGGTTCATGCGACGTCGATATTCACCGTCAACGCAGATTGGTCCGTAGATCTTTCGAAGAATTTTTCTCTCAAACACACCAAGCACTGCCATGTCTGCTTGCGCAAGTACCCAGGCTTCGGAGCCATATATCAGCACGGGTAGTATCAGTGTTTTGTAGATCGTAATTTTTGTTTGACGAGATGTGGCTTTGTTTTTAAACTGCTTACTTAAACCAAAGTAGCATCTGTTGGCCAATACAATTCTTCTTTTTATTTCACAACTGATGTCGTTTGTTGTGTTTACGGAGGTGCCGATGTAGACGAAGTCTTTTACTACCTCAATATTATAGGAACCAACTTCCACAGTCGGTCCGAGATCAATGAACGCATTGCGCGTCAATACCATCAACTTGGTCTTCTCACCGTTTACCGCCAGACCCACTTTAGCAGATTCTCCTTTGACCTTCATAAAGGTATCAGTTACTTCTTTTACTGATCGACCCATGATGTTTATATCATCAGCATAAGCAAGTAACATGTGACTATTGGTGTAGATTGTGCCACTTCTTTTGACGTTTGCCTCTCGTATAACTTTTTCTAGCAGGATGTTGAAGAGGTCTGAAAACTGTTTTGGTACCAAACTCTTCGGAGAGGTTCTTTCCTATTTTAACTGAGGACCTCGTGTCAGTTAAAGTCATTTTACAAAGCCGAATGAGCTTTGCAGGGATACCAAATTCAGACATGGCTTGGAATACGCAGCGGGCTGTCGAAGGCTGCTTTATAATCGACAAAAAGCTGGTAGGTGTCGATCTGCATCTCTTGGGTCTTCTCCAGGATTTGCCGCAGGGTAAATATCTGGTCAATGGTGGACTTGCCAGGTCTAAAGCAGCATTGGTATGGTCCAATTATGTCGTAGACCATAGGCTTTAGTCGTTCGCACAACATCCCTGACACTATCTTGTAGGCGATATGGAGAAGACTTATGCCCCTATAGTTGAAGCATAAAGTCTTATCTCCTTTCTTATGGACGTGACACAGGATGCTCAGGTTCCAATCGTCGGGAACTCGTTCTTCCTGCCAGATGGTGCTAACTACCTGATGAATACACCTTATCAGCGAGTCGCCTCCGGTTTTGAACAGCTCGGCTGGTAAGCCATCGGCTCCTGCTGCCTTATTATTCTTCAGCTGCTATTGGATAGCAACAGTTTTGAAAAATATTCTTTCCATATCCTGGGTACACTACCTGCATCAGTTACCAAATTACCTTGCTGGTCTCTACAGGAGGATGTGCCTGTACCAAAGCCCTCAGTTTGATGCTCGACTCTTTGGTAGAATTTTCAGACTTCAGTCTGGCTCCTGTACATCTCGATTTTTTCACACTCCCGCTTTTCCATCTCTCTCTTTTTCCTGCGGAAAAGATGTTTCTCCCTGTATCTCTCTCGTGCGCTACGCGTTGCTACGGATTGTAAAGTAGCCCCATATGCCGCATTTTTCTCTTCGGTGGCAGCACGACACTCCTGATCATACCATGGATTCCTTGGTGGAGGTCTCTGGTATCCAAGTATGGATTTTGAGGCTGTTTGCATGGAGTGGACAATGCTTTGCCACTGCGCTGATATGTTATCGGGATGAGGAGTGATTTGATTAACAATTGGGCTAGTTGAGTGGAATATGCTGTGGCTATCTGTTGTGACTGCAGCTTACCGATGTCTAACTTTGGTGTTGTGTCTGTTCGTACTTTGTTTGCTACGTTTAAGCGGGTACGTACCTTTGCTGCAACAAGGTAGTGGTCCGAGTCAATGTTTGCGCCTCGGAACGATCGTACATCCAACACGATCGTTGAATGTCTTCCATTTTTTGTTTTCTGATCTGGAGACAGGCAGGTGCCCTTATGAATATCGAGATGATTAAATCTGGTACTGCTAACTACCATGTTTTTTGCCGCTGCAAAGTATATCAGCCTCATACCATTGGCAGATGTTTCACTGTGGAGACTGAATTTCCCGACTGTTGGGCCAAAGGTATTCCTTTCCAATTTTGGCATTAAAATCGCCTAGAATGATTTTAATGTCATGGGCAGGGCAACTGTTATATGTTACTTCTAAGCGCTCGTAAAATATATCTGTGGTCTGTTCGTCCTTTTCTTCAGTGGGAGCATGAGCAAATAAAGCTGATGTTGAAAAATTTATCTTTTATTGGAATTGCAGCAAGTCTTTCATTCACTGTTGTGAAGCTGGATACCAGATGTTTTAGTCTCCGACTAACTACAAATCCGCAACCAAGCTCATGCTTTACGTCATGGCAGCTATAATACAGTGCGTCACCTTTAGGTGTTGTTGTGATGCCATACCCAATCCATCGTATTTCCTGTATGGCAGTAATATCGGCCTTGTACTTTTCAAGTACGTCTGCCAATGCAAAGACTGAACCTTCTCTATAAAGAGGTGGAACATTCCAGGTGCAGATTCGCAGATCATGATCCTTAAAACGTTTGCGGGGTTCGTCAACTTTAGAGGGCTTTGTTTTTCTTTTCTTTCGTTTTTTCATAGTAGGCTGTTTTTTTTCTAGGGAAGGGTTACTAACCCGACGCCCGAACCCAAGTTTTTAATGTTCTTATGTGTGAACGCGCGGCACATGTTAGCTCACTACCTTTAACCACTACCACTTGAGATGAAAGAGGGACCAAGATAAATCCTGGGCTTTGCCATGTTAAAACCGGTCAGGACCGTTCCTTGGTATCTTCCATCCCCTACGTCACCAGTGGTGATTGTGTTGGGTAAGTAAATTCTCAGACCCCCTTATATACAACCTTAAGAAAATTCAACGGGTCTCCAATATTTTGCGATAAGTACTTCGCAAGATTAAAGATAAATCATTGAAATTTCATGGAAGCCTTTGGATTATATGGAGCCATTGGTATAAAAAATGAGTTTGTTAACCGTTCCCAACCGATATTGTCTGGGTGGTGAAGAATTCCAAATGGATAATATTAGGTCAAAAGAGCCAATCCCAAAAAGGAGTTTGAGTTTTCTGGTATTTTTTTTTAATTTTTGACAAAATTCCCATATAATGGTACATCCCAAGTCAATGTGCCGACTTGGAGGGTACCTTTATATTGGGACTTTAAACAACATTAACTCACTTCCAATCTCTAAATTTCCCTACCTTTTGCTTTTCATCTTTGTTTTATTCTTCTAACAGATCAATTCTCCTCAAAATAGACCGAAAGATCTCCGTGTGAGGTAGTTACATAAACCAAACCTAACCTAGACTAAGCTTGTCACTTTACTTAGGAACCTTAACCTTACACCAATGTAAACTTGACATATTTTACCATCTGCTTAAAAAAGACTCCAACTGTATGCTTTGTCATAAATTACAATCATGTATTTTAAAAAATACTAAAAATAATAAGATTAATATCTATAATCCTGGTCAATATTGTTTAACGAAAGGATAATAGGATCCATAAAAAAGTTTAACTATCAAATGTTTATCATCCTTCGTTGTTGGTTTATCGACTCAATTTTATTGCTTAATAAAAAAAAGTTCTCCCCAAAATAGGCCTCATAAATAAGTTGAAAATATTTTAAAATTTTAAGTACAACTGCAATAAATTGCGGAACCTCAAAATTGACAATAATAAAAACGAGAATCTTTCAAAATTCAACACTAAAACTCACATTGTGTTTTGTGATGGATATTATCTCTCTGCTATCGTACTGGCCTGCTACTTTATATAATTACTGGCCAGGAGGCATAAGGATATTTCGGGGGGTTTTTTGTTTATTTAAATTTAAGCCTAAATCAACACCAACAAAGAGTAAGGATACAATTTTTTTATGGTTGAAGGAAGACACATAAGCTTGGACTTGGATTGACCATCAGTTTAATGCGATTTTTATCCTTCATGAAAATAATAACAATTAGGTATGGTGGTGTGGGGTGGAAAATTTAAATATAAACTCATGCCACCTCCATTACTTTTTTTTTGAAAAGAAAAGGCTAATCATGTTTTTATCTTTGGGTTTGTTTTGCTAATTTTCTTTTGACACTTTCCCTTTCTCTTCAATTTACGTATTTTTTTCCTTTTAATTTACATTTAAATTTGTATGGCTTTATCTAGGTTAAAGCATATAAAGACAATCTGTGTATATTCGGCCACCAACGCTAATGCTTCCCAGCAATTGGTTCAGGGTCAGTTTTTTGTTTCATTTAAACAAACACCAATATACTAAGCAAAGTTTGGTAAAAGAATAGCAGTAGTAGTAGAAGTAAAAGATAAACATTCCAAAGCATGGATAATGAAGATAATTGTTGAAAGGCAGCAGAAGCTCGCAACGGAGCATTACCAACATCCAAATGTTATGACATTGAGAATGAAGGAGAATAGGCAGCAAGAGCAAACATAATTAAATATTGCCTGCCATTTTGGAACATCTGCATTATTGGAAAGAACAGTGGTTTCCACTTAAAAAAAAATTAACTCATAGACGCCGACTTTTTAAAATATCTTTCAAAAATCTACAAGTCGTGGATTGTTTAAAAAATATTTTTTTTTTAAAAATCTACTAGATGTAATTTTTTTTTTAATTTTTTTCTACAATCTACAAGACTTAGATTTTTATAAAAATATTTTTCAAATATCGATTAAGACGTGGATTTTTTTAAACATTTTACATTAATGATTTTCGACAAATATATTTCAAAGATATTCAAGGCATGGATTTTTTTAAAATATTTTTTTTTCAAAAATCTAAGACTTGCATTTTTTTAAAAATATTTTTTCAAAAATCTAATACATGCATTTTTTTTAACAATATTTTTCTAAAATCTTCAAGATGTGGATTTTCTTAACAATATTTTTCAAAAACGTCAGGAACTGGATTTAAAAAAATTCCAAAAATCTTCAAGACAATTGAATTTTTAAAAATATTTTTCAAAAATTTTCAAAAACTGATTTTTTTTTTTTTTAAAAAAATTTCAAAAATCTTCAATACGTGGATTTTTTAAAAATATTAAGGCTATGGATTTTTTTTTTTAAATATTTTTCAAAAATCTTCTAGAAGTAGATTTAAAAAAAAAATCTAAAATCTTCAAGAATTGGATTTAAAAAATCAAAAATCTTCAAGAAGTGGATTTTGTTTAAAATATTTTTTCAAAAATCTTCAAGACTTGGATTTTTTTAAAACATTTTCCAAAAATCTTTAAGATTTAAAAAAATTCAAAAATCTTCAAGACTTGGATTTTTAAAAATATTTTTACAAAAATCTTCAAAACGTGAATTTTTAAAAAAAAAAATTTCAAAAATCTTCAATGCATGGATTTTTTAAAAAATCTTTAAGTCGTGGATTTTTTAAACATATTTTTGAAAAATCTTCAATGCATGGATTTTTTAAAAATGTTTTTTAAAAAATCTTTAAGACGTGGATTTTTTTAAACATATTTTTCAAAAATCTTTAAGAGGTGGATTCTTTTTCAAAAATATTTTTTAAAAATCTTGATGAATTGGATTAAAAAAAATTCAAAAATCTTCAAGAAGTGGATTTTGTTAAAAATATTTTTTAAAAAAATCTTCATGACGTGGGGTTTTTAGATATTTTTTTAAAAATGTTCAAGACGGGGATTTTGTAAAAAATATTTTTTCAAAAATCTTCAAAACGTGAATTTTTTTTAAAAATATTTTTTCAAAAATCTTTAATGCGGGTATTTTTTAAAAATATTTTTTCAAAAATCTCTAAGACCTGGATTTGTTCAAAAATATTTTTCAAAAATTTTCGAGAAGTGGACTGCTTTTTCCAAAAATCAAAAAAAAAAATTCAAAAATCTTCAAGAAGTGATTTAAAAAAAAAGAAATCTTCAAGAAGTGGCTTTTTTAAAAATATATTTTTTCAAAATTCTGCAAAACATGGCTTTTTAAAAGTCTTTAAAAAATCTTTAAGATGATTTTTTTAAAAAATAGTTTCAAAAATCTTCAGGAAGTGGATTTAAAAAAAAAATCTAAAATCTTCAAGAATTGGATTAAAAAAAAATCAAAAATCTTTAAGAAGAGGATTTTGTTAAAAATATTTTTTCAAAAATCTTCAAGATGTGGATTTTTTTATAAATACTTTTCAAAATTCTTTAAGAACTGGATTTAAAAAAATCAAAAATCTTCAAGATTTGGATTTTTAAAATGTTTTTTTTTTTCAAAAATCCTCAAAACGTGAATTTTTTGCAAAATAATTTTTCAAATATCTTTAATGCTTGGATTTTTTAAAAAATCTTCAAGACATGGATTTTTTAAAAAAAATTTCCAAAAATCATCAAGTGGATTTTTTTACACAATTTTTTTCATTTAAAAAAATTCAAAAATCTTCAAGACGTGGATTTTGTTAAAAATATTTTTTTTTTAAATCTTCATGATTTGGTTTTTTTTTAAATATTTTTTTCAAAAATCTTCAAGGCGTGGATTTTTTTAAAAAATATATTTTCAAGATCTTCAAAACGTGAATTTTTTAAAAAAATATTTTTTCATAAATCTTCAATGCGTGGATTTTTTAAAAATATTTTTTTCAAAAATCTTTAAGACGTGGATTTGTTTAAAAATATTTTTTTCAAAAATCTTTAAGACGTGGATTTGTTTAAAAATATTTTTTTTTTAAAAATCTTTAAACGTGGATTTTTTTAAAAATGTTATTAAAACATTTTCAAGAAGTTGATTGATTTTAAAAAATATTTTTTAAAATTCTTCAAGAAATGGATTTTTTACAAAAAAAAATCAAAAATCCACAAGATGTGATTTAAAAAAAAAAACGTTTTTTTTTTTTAATTCAGCAAAACATGGATTTTTTAAAAGTCTTCAAGGTGTGATTTTTTTAAAATTATCTTTTCAAAAATCTTCAGGTCGTGAATTTTGTTAAAAATATTTTTTCAAAAATCTTCAAGACGTGAATTTGTTTAAAAAAATTTTTCAAAAGTCTTAAAGCGTGGCTTATTTTAAAAATAATTTTCAAAAATTTTCAAGAAGTAGATTTTATTAAAATACACTTATTTTTTCAAAAATCTTCAAGACGTGGATTTTAAAAAATATTTTTTAAAAATATTCTTTTTTTAAATCTTCAAGACATGGATTTTTTTAAAAATATTTTTTTTAAATCTTGAAGACGAGGACATTTAAGAAAATTTTAAAAATTCTTTAAGAATTGGATTTTTGAAAAATATTTTTCAAAAATCTTCAAAGCTTGCATTTTTAAAATACTTTTTAAAGATCTTCAAGACGTAGATTTTTTAAAAATATTTTTTAAATATCTTCAAGACGTGAATTTAAAAAAAATTGGAGATCTTCAAGACGTGGATTTAAAAAAAATTAGAGATCTTCAAGACGTGGATTTTTTAAAAATGTTTTTAAGATCTTCAAGATGAGGATTATAAACATATTTTTATAGATCTTCATGAATCTTTAAAACATGGATTTTTTAACAATATTTTTTTCAAAAATCTTCAAGACGTGGATTTTTTTAAAAATATTTTTTCAACGATTTCCAAGACGTGGATTTTTTTAAAAATATTTTTTCAATGATTTCCAAGACGTGGATTTTTTTAAAAATATTTTTTCAACGATTTCCAAGACGTGGATTTTTTTAAAAATATTTTTTTAACGATTTCCAAGACGTGGATTTTTTTAAAAATATTTTTTCAACGATTTCCAAGACGTGGATTTTTTTAAAAATATTTTTTCAACGATTTCCAAGACGTGGATTTTTTTAAAAATATTTTTTCAACGATTTCCAAGACGTGAATTTTTTTAAAAATATTTTTTCAACGATTTGCAAGAAGTGAATTTTTTTAAAAATATTTTTTCAACGATTTGCAAGACGTGGATTTTTTTAAAAATATTTTTTTCAACGATTTGCAAGACGTGAATTTTTTTAAAAATATTTTTTCAACGATTTGCAAGACGTGGATTTTTTTAAAAATATTTTTTCAACGATTTGCAAGTCGTGGATTTTTTTAAAAATATTTTTTCAACTATTTGCAAGACGTGAATTTTTTTAAAAATATTTTTTCAACGATTTTCAAGACGTGGATTTTTTTAAAAATATTTTTTCAACGATTTGCAAGACGTGGATTTTTTTAAAAATATTTTTTGAACGATTTGCAATTCGTGGATTTTTTAAAAATATTTTTTCAAGGATTTGCAATTCGTGGATTTTTTTAAAAATATTTTTCAAGGATTTGCAGGACGTGGATTTTTTAAAAATATTTTTTCAATGACTAGCAAGACGTGGTTTTTTTTAAAAATATTTTTTCAACGATTAGCAAGACGTGGATTTTTTTAAAAATATTTTTTCAACGATTTGCAAGACGTGGATTTTTTTAAAAATATTTTTTCAACGATTTGCAAGACGTGGATTTTTTTAAAAATATTTTTTCAACAATTTGCAAGACGTGGATTTTTTTAAAAATATTTTTTCAACGATTTGCAAGACGTGGATTTTTTTAAAAATATTTTTTCAACGATTTGCAAGACGTGGATTTTTTTAAAAATATTTTTTTAACGATTTGCAAGACATGGATTTTTTTAAAAATATTTTTTCAACGATTTGCAAGACGTGGATTTTTTTAAAAATATTTTTTCAACGATTTGCAAGACGTGGATTTTTTTAAAAATATTTTTTCAACGATTTGCAAGACGTGGATTTTTTTAAAAATATTTTTTCAACGATTTGCAAGACGTGGATTTTTTTAAAAATATTTTTTCAACGATTTGCAACACGTGGATTTTTTTTTAAATATTTTTTCAAAAATCTTCAAGACGTGGATTTTTTTAAAAATATTTTTTCAAAAATCTTCAAGGCGTGGATTTTTTTAAAAATATTTTTTCAAAAATCTTCAAGACGTGGATTTTTTTAAAAATATTTTTTCAACGATTTGCTAGACGTGGGTTTTTTTAAAAATATTTTTTTCAACGATTTGCAAGACGTGGATTTTTTTAAAAATATTTCTTCAAAGATTTGCAAGACGTGGATTTTTTTGAAAATATTTTTTCAACGATTTGCTAGACGTGGATTTTTTTAAAAATATTTTTTCAACGATTTGCAAGACGTCGTAAAGATTTAATTTCAACGGAAGCTGATTTTTTAACTATTTTTTAAAACTCTTTAAGACGTGGATTTATTAAATATTTTTTAAAGCTCTTCAAGACGTGGATTTATTAAATATTTTTTAAAACACTTCAAGACGTGGATTTTTTTAAAACATATTTTTTTTAAAATTCTTCAGATCTTAGGTTTTTTAAAAATATTATTTTTAAAACTCTACAAAACGTGCTTTTTTAAATATGTTTTTAAAACTCTACAAAACGTGCTTTTTTAAATATGTTTTTAAAACTCTTCAAGAAGTGGATTTTTTTAAATATGTTTTTAAAACTCCTCAAGACGTAGATTTTTTTAAAGAAATTTTTTTAAAACTCTTCAAGACATAGATTTTTCAAAAATATTTTTAAAACTATTCAAGACGTGAGTTTGTCCAAAAATATTTTTTAAAACTCTTCAAGACGTGGATTTTTTTAAAATAACTTTTCAAAAATCTTCAAGACTTGGAGTTTTTTTAATATTTTATAAAACTCTTTAAGAGGTGTATATTTGTTGAATAATTTTAAAACTTTTCAAGACGCGGATTTGTTTTAATCTTTTTTTTCAAAAATCTTCAAGACGTGGGTTTTTTGTCCTCCTTTTTCAAACCACTGTTTAATTTTTCACAATCGCTACGATTGCTGCGATATTATGGATGGACCTCAACACCAAACCACCATCAACGTCACCACGCCAACAATGAACCGAAATAAAAGAAATGCCGTTAAGGTCTTTTGTATTCCACTAATGATGTCAGACGACAGCTTTGTACACACTTTTATGACAGCATTATTTTTGTGCGCTTATTGTTCTGGGCACTTTGCTTCGCTGTACCCTTTGTTCGACGAACGGTTGGTTGGTACGACTACACCATTTTGCTATTATCACTCTCTTTTGAATGCAATATCTAGCTGCGGGTGTATGTCAGAGTGCAAATGTGTGTGTGTGTCTGTTGCACTGAACGAACATTCACTCAATTGGATTCTTTGTGGAATCTTCTTTAACGTTAATATCTCTGTCTCTTTTGTAAGCTGTTGGTGTGGAAATCCTTTGTGGTTTGGCGTTGAAAATGAAAAAAGCAATAATTCAGTAATGGAAAATTTAATTGTCTTTGAAAGATGTCATAAAAATGCGGTGAAAAAGAAAAGGAGGAGAAATGGCTCCTGAGTGTATGCAGAATTTTTTGGTTATTTTGCATGTTCCGAAAAACGCATGTAATGACATTTTTAAGGGGCTTTTAAGGAGTGACTTTTAAATAAAGAAGAAATAACTATAAAATGATGATGATACCAATTAATTGCGGAAATTTGTAAAAGTAAAATTTATTGACGGTATATGAAAAAAATAATCGAATTTAAGAATATAATCATGGATTTGAAAATGTATTTCATAAGAGATTATCACTGGTATAATATCGATTTTTATTTAATTTTTTGAAAATTTATCTGCTAAAATGTAGTTCCTATTTTGAAGGACTATATATATGACCCTTATTTTAAAATATTTTAAAAATTGTTTTCAAGAGCAATGTTATATAAAATTGCCCACAATATTTGTTGAAACTCTTAAGAATATTTCATAAAGTCACCCAAAACTAATTTTTTCTGTACTTATCATTTTGTGCTCTTATGTGTTGCGTAATTCAAACATATCTTTTACAAATATTTAGCAATACATTCCAAGACAACCTAACCTAATCTAACCTACCTATCATATATCCATACATATTTATGTATATTAACATGCAATTACAATTGTTTACTTTTCGTTTCACAAACTCAATAGGTTCAGGCTACATCAACTAACAACTCACCATGTTTACTTTACAGTATGCAATCCATTATTATTGCTGTTGTAAATACCATAGCCTAGGCCATGTTTACTGAATAGGCTACTCTAATCCATTAATTCTGATATTTATCAATATCACTACCCATAAAATGCAAGCAAATATTCAAAGTACTTACATGTCATTTATATTCATATATGTATGTATGTCCTGTACACATTCATATTGTAAGATGGATAGATGGATAAACCTACTCCATGAATGTGTATATTGAATAAATATACCCCCTGAAGGATATGTAATATATTTGTGTACAAATCTTATTACAGCATAGAGAATATAAACTATAATAAAATATTGATTTAGGTCATAATCGATTGGTTATATAAAATGTATACAAATACATATATAATATGTACAGTGGGACAGAATGTCTTAATTCAGCATGTGACAGAGAAAAGAAGCAAACCGAAATATTTAATTTCTAAAAACCTGAGACAAATTACCGAATATTGGCAAGAAAACGCCTCATTTTAAAATTTGCAATGCAAATTTTCCATACAATACTTAGAAAATGTTGAAAACTGCTTAGCCGCGTCTAAGGAAACGATCGTCACTTATCATATGTTGAAGGTTGGACCTTTCCGAAATAATTTTTAAAATTTATTTATTATTAAATTAATCGAAATCAAGTAGTTCTGACGCCTATAAAACATATCGATTTTTACATCAAGGACAATTTTACAAGCACACGGCAGCGGGTTCTTTCGTACCGGATTGACCCGAAACGACACAACATCATTGCTCCGACCAGGGGCTGCCACCTCAGTGTACATATGTTTGTATTTGTTTTGTTTTTCTGTGTTGTGAGCAGCATATCCCGGAATGCCTGCTCCGAATTCTTTTGATCCGTGCCGGGATGGAGGAAAACCCAGGACCAATATATTTGTGCTCGGTTTGTCACATCCGCATCTTCACCCACATCCAGCCTTCGATGAGACGCAATAGATGTCAGGAGTGGGTGCATCTAAGGGGTTGCTCTGGACTTGTCCACGTGAGAGACTACGGCAGGGACTATGTTGCTGCATGCTGTGTGAATACAGTCCCCAGTGAGTCGTCATCGGATAACGAAACTCCCTAGTCGTCTGATTATGAGACTCCCCCTCAGTCCCCTCGACAACAACCGCACATGCAGTCTTTAACACCAGCCGTTTTTGTCCCAATCCCAGAAAATGCATCCTTTTTGCAATTTAATTGCAATGGACTCCGAGGTAAGATCGAGGAAATAGTAGACTTTATGAATCGGAGGAATATCAAAGTCGCTGCGGTGCAAGAAACCAAGCTCAACAACAACTGTAGCTTACAACGTTGCGATGGTTACAACGTGCTAAGGAAGGATCGCACCAGAAGTGGAGGTGGGGGGATTAGCTTTCATATTGCACCAGCCTGTCCAATACATACCTATCTCGCTTGAGCATGTCTCTAATGACCCGTACATGGAAGGTAGGGGGGTAGCAGTCAGGTGTGGAACTGCCGAGATAGAGTTGCTGAAAGTATATATCCCGCCGAGAAATAGCTTTATCTCAGATTACGTGCCTAACATTAGTCCGCTTTTGGGAGGTTATAATCGTCTGGTCGTGGGGGACTTTAATGCACATCATGAGATGTGGCAATCGGATTTCGGAAACGACCAGAGAGGTACAGCGCTGACTAAGCAGATTGACAGCTCTACGTTTTGCACGGTTAATAAGGACGCCCCTACCAGAATTAGAGGAGAGTGTTACAGCTCGCCAGACATAACCACCGTGTCACCTGGTCTGACAAATGACGTCACCTGGCAACCAGTCTTTTCCCTTGGATCAGACTATCTCCCCATAATTGTCTCCATTAGCAGACCACCCGATTTCATTATCTCGGAACGCCGCACATTTGTCAATCATAAGAAAGCTGATTGGCCGGGTTTCAGAGAGTTCACCAATCACCGCTTCAAAGAACTTCTCAATCCTTCTGATGTTCGGGTAGCGGAATGGACGTGCCGAGACATCATCACTGCTGCAGCCGCTCGCCATATCCCTGCTGGTCCAATACCCGAAGTAAGACCAAACTTCCCAGCAGAGGCGACGGGATTCGCAAATGAGCTTCGTAGAACCAACCCCAATGACCCCAGAGTCAGGGAGCTGCCACTGGAAGTTAACAGGCTGGTCGGCGAGCATAAGCGTAAAAAGTGGTTAAATCATCTGAAGAGTTGCAACATTGGAGTCGGTATAGGTGAATTGTGGGCAAGGGTTAAGTCACTCTCGAACCCCGGATAAAGTTAAGATAGGACCTCAGTCACGTTTGGCGACATAACGTAGACTTCCCGCAGAGGTGTGCAAGTTATTTCAATCGACATTTTGTCGAGCACCCCGAGAGTGACAGGGCGAAGAGAAGAGTACAACGTCGCATCAGATCTCAGATGCTGAGGAGGACCCACCACAGTTTACAATGGATGATGTTGCCAATGCCATCAGGAACACTAAATCATCCAAAGCGTTGGTCCCTGATGGAAAAACTGGTAATGCTGAATCAGCTGGATGAGCCGGGAGTGGAGTATCTCACTAAAGTTCTCAACTTGTCGCTATCCACCCTCATTGTTCCCGAAGTCTGGAAAATGGGCAGGGTGGTCCGACTACGGAAGCCCGGCAAGGATGCCAGCAAAAGTGAATCGTACAGGCAGATTTCTCTTTTGTCGCCCGTAGCAAAGACCCTTGAGGCCTTAGTCCTCCCAGTATCAGAAATAGCTATCAAGTTGCCGATCATCAGCATGGATTTCGTAAGCAGCACAGCACGACAACTGCCCTGCACGCATTACAAAACATATTTGACAAGGACTCAACCAGAGGCACTCCACACTGATGAGGTCATTGAGCAGACAACCATCCGGCCAAGCTTGAAACGTTGGATAGTCAATTATATGCGTGGACGCCAGTCGTACGTGTAATTCAGGAACAAGAAGTCCAAACCCCGTAGAGTGAAACAGGGAGTTCCCCAAGGTGGGGTGATATCTCCGGAACTGTTTAACCTCTACCTATCCTGTATTCCGCCCCCTCTAGACGGCATCAAGATCGTAACGTATGCGGCGTCAGGTACCTATCCTGATGACATCTGTGAGAGACTGAACAACTATTTAACCGATCTTACCACATTTTTCCATTCGTGAAATATGCAGATTTCCGCCAAATTTCGCCAAAATCAACAGCCATTCTATTCAGCACATGGACAGCGCAGTTTCGACACTACTTTCACGTCGTGCGCGCACGCTACAGCTATCTGCAACAAACTGAAAAGTAGGGACAAGGTGCTTAAGTCCCTAGCCGGCAGCAGTTGGGGAGCATATAAGAAACCTTGTTGACCACATATTACGCGATAGGTCGGTCTGTGGTAAGCTATGCGTCGCCAGTTTGGTCCCCGGAATTATGTAATACGAATTGGAAAAAGATTCAAACCTGCCAGAATGCCGCCCTGAGAACAGCAGCAGGGTGCCTCCTCAAGTCTTCAGTGGACCATCTACATGAGGAGGCATAGATTCTTCCAGTAAAGCAACACAATGAGATGCTTTCGTTGCAGTAATTGCTTGGGTGTTACCGTGAGAGCTATCTCAATCACCATCTGCTGGCTAGGCCCGACACATTCAGGCATATTAGGAAGGATATTCATGCTCTAGAGACGGAGGTCCAACAATATAGGAGAGTACCCCTAGATCAGCAGGCATATCAAGCAGTTTTAAAATAGTATTAACAAGGATGCAGTTGCTAAGGCCATAAGCAAATATAGTGTGAATAAAGTCCTCGAAATACATTCCCCATCTATTGCAGCTGAGGAGTGTCAGTTTTGGCTCAACTACGCTCGGGATATTGCAGTCGCCTAAATTCTTATTGGGCGGAAATCGACCGCGCCGTGCAAGACATCTGCTTAGTATGTGGCATGGGCCCGCACGACGCAAAACACCTTTTCAACTGCCCAGCAAAATCAACTCATCTAACTTCAGTGGATCTGTGGTTACATCCTATCGAAGCAATCACTTTCCTCGAACTGGAGATAGACCCAGAGCCAGATTGAACAAAAGAACGAACATACAACAACATCAAGGGTTTCTGCTGATTCCATGATTATACCCTCAGTCTTTACACTAACGAGGCTAATGAGACTAAATTTATTACGGGCAAAATGTTTCTCATAGAAATAATGGTGTTGTGTTTGGACGAAATCCGTTTCAGGCAATTTGGAAACGATTTAGCAATGTCCGTCCGTCTGTATGACTGCCCTCATAATATCGATGCCTTACTTTCTCAACCTCGTATCTTAAAAAATAACATTTTTGAGGAAAACTAAAACACGGTCATTTTAATACATTACGGTTTTGGAAAAGTTTAATCGCAATTTTTAGAAATTTGTGTGCATCTAATTCCCTAATGACTTCGTTTAAAACTTTTTCATAAATCCCGATGTATCCAAAAGTGATCGTTTTCTATCTCCCCTCAAAAAATTTTATTTGTTAAGATACGAGGTTGGGGAAGTAAGGCATCGATATTTCAAACATAGTTTAAGTTCAAACATAGCTTAAGTTTAAAGATGAGCCATATCGGCCCACTCTTTCAGGTACCACCCCCACGAAAGTACAAAACTTTGCATTGCACATCGCTAAACTTCTACCAGACATAAATGAGGTTCCAATATGGTCTTTATCGGTCCATTCCAAACAAATTTTCTGCGAAGTGCAATTTAAGAGTTGCTCTCAAATTTTTGTTGCAGCAATTCGCTGCCCCCATTACGACCGTACAAGGTTTTCCAGGGGAAAGTCCATATTATGATCGATTAGTTGAGTTCGGTTCTGTGTTATTCAATGGATGTTGGCTCGGCAGTTGTCGGAGTGGATCTGATATTCACTACTCGGGTTGGTGTCGGCTCGAGGCGATCGTGTGGACATCTTCGATGGGGGAAAATTGAAATAAACATTCGGGTGGTAACAGGACAGGAATGAGTATTACTATGCAACAGTGATTGTCGTTAATTGCAGGCATAGTTGATGGTAATGAGGAAGTCTTGTGGCCCTGTTTACAGCTATATTCTGATCTTCGTGGACAAATCCATGTTTCCGGACAAATCATCCCAAAGCTCTAAAGGCCGTGACAGAATCAGCTAGTTGCTGGCTTTCATCTTGACTAACATGATCTACGTTTGAAAGAAAGATTACCATGCACAAAGGAAGTATGAACACTAGGCCGGGGCGATTTAAAACCCTTAATGGGTCCTTCGCTTTTCTGATTACTGGGATTGAACTGAAAGTCCACTAGACCATAGGTCTACGTTGAAAATCGAGCCTTCCAATTTTGACCTTAAGTTTTTATCCACGTTTTTTGACATTTTTGCATATAACGGCCAAACCATTGAGATTTTCGATCCAACGCAAAGACATAAATTGTAGCCAAGACAGTAGTTAAGAACTCTCTAATACTTCTGAAAAACATTGGAATGCTCCTTCAGGCAGTTTTGGCCTTGAGAAAGTGCAAACTTTTCGGAAAATGTCGATAAATGGCACTTTGCTACAAAAGTTGACTAGAAAACAATTCAAGCGTCCTTATTCAAATTCTATCGTGTTGGGATCCATGGAGAACCAAAATGCTTTTAGTTAGTTTGGGTCACTTCGTTTTATTTTTTTATAATGGTAAAGTAGTGAAAGTTTGGGTTTCTTACATTTTCAAATTTAAACGGACATATCGTTTTTTATAACGGATTTCTATTGATCCTTCATCCTTTTAAAGGAGTGAAATAAAACTTTAGAACAAGTTATTATTTTTTTAAATCGGTTAACAAATGGCTAATAGTGGTTTAAGTCTGACAACCCCCACAAAAAACTGTAATTGAATTTAAGCCCTTAGACCCTTAAATTGGACCTAATAAACAATTGTTGAACTTTTGTGGCGGTATCTCCAGATATAGCCCATCTCTAAAGCTTAGAAGAACTACTACGATGTACAACGTTTGGGACGAATCGGTTATTCCTTCTAAAACTTTGCATGTTAACCGCACAGAAACACAGAAAATCTACGAAACGCCAAGGAAACAATAACCCGAAAAGTTATTTTCGGAAGAAAAAAGAAAGAGCTGGAAAAACGTGAGCGTGAATAACTCAAAATACTAAGGAAGGATTTCAGGAGAATGAAGTCTGAAATTTTTTTAGTATGGTGTAAATCGCCAAGCCGAAGGGTATGGTACAGTCACATTATAATGCAAAGACGACGAAGGGAATCTGATAACTGATACAGTAGCATACTGATAAATTGGAAAAACATTTTATCAAGCTTTTCAAACTACGGCATTATAAATGATAAAATAAAGCTTTGTTTCTTTACTGTTTTAATGGTAAAAATGGAAAAGAGGAAACTGTCGAAATTGCTGGTAACAATGGTAGATCTGGTAACAATGTCAAAAACAAACATACAAATTCAAATTTCTTCTTTTATTTCACTGTTTTTATACCCTCAGGTGCAAAATGTACCTCATCGAAATAACGGTTTTAGACCCCAAGTATGTTTGGACGAAATCCGTTTCAAACAATTTGGATTCGGTTTAGCTATGTCCGTCCGTCTGTCTGTCTGGCTGGAGCGCACGATAACTATCGAACGGATCAACCGATTCCATCCAAAATTTGGCTTTCGTAATATTTTGTCCAAACTTAGCTTAAATTCGAAGATGGGTTATAGCGGTCCACTCCTTCCGGTACCTCCCCCACAAAAGTTCGAAAATGTACGGAAAAATTGTGCTCACGATAACTCTTGAAGGTAGTAACCGATTTGGTCCATACTTTGCACATCGTGAAATTTCCACCAGACTTAGATGAGGTTTCAATATGGACTCAATCGTTATATTCCTTCGGGTACCTCCTACACAACATTTCGGATAAATTCAGTTTAGGGCCTGTTCTCAATCGCTTTGAGTTTTGTTGTAATAACTTGTATTTACTGCCCCACATACGACGGTACAAGTTTCATCAGGGAGAAGTCCATACTTCCTGAGAAAATGACCCGAAAGCTCTAAAAAGTTCTACGGCACCATGTGTGGCCAGAGTGCACGATAACTATCTAATGGATCAACCGATTCGGTTCAATATCGTAATATCTTATACAAACTTGGTTTAAGTTCGAAGATACGATACGGCTCGGTCTAATCTTTCAGGTACCTCCCCCACAAAAGTTCGAAAATGTTCGGAAAATTTGTGCGCCCGATAACTCTTGAAGGGAGTAACCGATTGGGTCCATACTTTGCACATCGTGAAATTTCTACCAGAATTAGATGAGGTTTCAATATAGACTCTAACGGTCCACTCCTTCTGCTACTTCCCACACAAAATATTAGAAAAGTTCAGTTTATGACCTGCTCTCGGAGCATTTTGATTTTTGTTGTAGCAACTTGTATTCACTGCCCCCATTACGGTGGTTCAAATTTTATCAAGGGCAAGTCCATACTTCCTGAGAAAATTGCCAGAAAGTTGTAAAAATCCCCTCTAGCACAATGTGTAGTAGTTGGAGCGCACCATAACTCTCGAACGGATCTGCCGATTCGGTCTAAAATTTGGTCATCGTAAAAATTTGACGGTGAACCCTATCAGTCCATTCCGTTACGTACCTCTGCAACAAAAGTTCGAAAATATTCGGAAAATTTGTGTCCACGATAACTCCTGAAGGCAGTAACGGATTTGGTCCATACACATAGTAATAATTCTACGAAACATCGATCAGGCTTTTATATGGAATATATATGTCAACTCCTTTGGGTATCTCCCGATAAATCTTCGGTCCAAAATTTGGACTTCGTAATATTTAGTTCAAACTATGTTTAGGTTTGAAGATTGGCACTGTCGGTGCACAATTTCCGGTACCTCCCCCACACCACAATTTCACTAAATGTCTGCTGAACGGAGAAACCTCCAAACCTTGGATCTCCTAATATTTTATCCAGATGAAGTTTTACTTCAGAAATCGGTCTCCTCCTTAGGGTTCCTCCCCTCAAAAGTTCAAAATTTTCTTTAAGTGCAGTGTAGGATCTGTTCGAAGAACCGATTTTATGTCTTTTGTGGGCAAGTCCATGCTTCCTGACATCGTGGCCCAAAACCTCTAAGTATTTATACGGTGCCAAACTGGAATGACTGGTGGGCACAAAATCTTTAATAAGGAATGAAACCCAAATAAGATCCACTTCCAAAATGGACAATGTCGGTCTATTCCTTCAAGTACATCCTCCACAACACGTTTGACCTTCAAACCAAATATATTTTTTTGTCGGCAAATTTCAAAAATCCGTAGATTCGATATTGTCCATAGATGGACGTTTCAATTCACACAGGCTGAGGGTATATCTCTGTCGGCAAACCGCCTGATACTTTTTCACTTGTTAATTTTGTTTTGTCAGCGCACGCTGTTTTCTTTTGCTTTTGGGGTTTCTTTGCTTCATTGTCTATTAATCGTCAAACACATTTCGAAAAATCGATTTGACCATTTTCTACCCGAAGAAATTTGTCTGGTAGCCTGTGGTAGAAGAGAGAGCCATTTTTGTTCTCCATCTCTTTAAAATTACTTCCAGTTTTGTCACTTTTTGGGTTTAAGAAGAGGTAAGAAATGGTAAAAATGGCAACCTCAGACACAACTTAAGGCTGCTGCAGTAGCTGACTTACTGATAAGGAGATGTACGTATTAGTAAATTAGCAAGGAGACAAGATGGTTTGTGTCCCCTACAGAAACATAGGTCTATGGTCAATGTAATAATCGATTTTAGACCTGCGAAATCTTCAATAATATAACTTCTTCAATTATATTCTTTTTCAATAATATAACTATAAGATATCCTTCGACAGTCTAAGACATGTCTGAGTTTTACATTCTTGCAAAATTAACACAACAATGCAGTTACACAAGATAAATTAAGATAGGAAAGAAACTCTCTGATCCATTTAGTATCAAACAAGGTTTCTGGCAAGGTGACTGTCTATCGTATGACCTATTTAACATCTTGCTGGAAACGGACATACGAGATGCAGGTGTATATACAAACAAGTAATTAAAGCGTTAAGTTCAGTAAAACCAAACTTTTTGGACTAATTAGTTTCCTTTCCTATAAGCGATATCAAAACATGGACCTCTATTGACATTTTTTTGTGGATAATTGTTGTACCACTGTTAATATTAAATCTAAAATTAAATCTTAACATTTTAGCTAAAATACTCAAAATCCTCGAGTTTTACTAACATGTACTAGATTCCAAAATAATATCTAGATTTGTTTTGATTTACTTATAACTGTAATCATAAAGCTGTTAAGTTACAATTACAACTTTGATGTAGTGTATATAAATTCATCTTCGTTAGGCAACCTTTACACAAATCAATCTAAATCCCCCAATCCTTTGTCACGAGTTTCTCGTTTGAATAAACCACACAAACAAATGTTGAAGTGCTTTAGCCGCATCCACTTTCCCCCCCGAGAAAGCACTTAAAGTCAATGTAAATCAGTTTTCTTAAGAACTTCACTTTGAAAATCCTTCAACCCTGAAAACTCAAAATTCATAAAAATTCATGCCACTTAGGAAAATTGAAAAGGTTTGCTTTGATTTTTCTGCATAACAATTCAACCTCAAAAATATGCTGTGGTTTATCAAGTTGTTCTCTTCTTTTTATTCTGCATCTTGGTTTTGGTATTCTTGTTGCTGTTGTTGTTTTCGTGTCAGCAGTAACCGCAATCCGATATGCTGTGTTGTAGAAATGTAGGTCGACTTGTGAGGAATGGCAATCATCAAAACGTAAAATTTATTTTTAAAATATTTTTTACGGCTCTGACCTTGAGAGCATGTCGTAAAAATATGACATGGGGGATTATTATTTTATTTTCAATGTTTACTGGAGCCTGAAAGTCGACTGAGCGAAGTAAAAAAATAAAGGAGAAATTAAGGAGGCGAATAAAACAAAATTAATTTAAATTGAATTTTAAGGTCGTAAACAAGAATTTGCTTGGTGTTTATTGTTGCTTATTTGGAGATACATATTTAAAGGAGATTTAAACCTTAGAACTCGTTATTTTAAAGGAAGCTTTCGATTTCTGAGGCATAGACCACATGACAGAATCCTGGGCTTGTCTTGTCTTATTCCATTCAAAGTGTTGGCTCTCGGAAAATTGGACTTTAACTCATAATGCCATGGCAGCAGACAAGGCAGAGAAAAAATCTTCTAAAAAATCTTATTACGTAATAGGTAATAGTACGAACCAATTTTTTAATTGAATTTATCCTGCTGACGATTTTGCCGGCAATGAAAGTTAAAAACTTCAACAGAAACTTATTTCAAAAACAAGTAAAAAACATCAGCCGGCATTGCCGAAAGAGATACACCCTCAGCCTGTGTGAATTGGAACACTTTGTTTCCCAAAAACGTATGTATCTACGGCGTTTGCAAAATTTTGGGCGTATGAACTGACAAAAATATGGATTTGGAGTAAAGCTTAAAAGCAATTTTGGAAGTGGGTTTTTTTTTGTAGTCGAGAGGATAAATATCCAGAAGTGGAGGTGGGAAATTATCTTTCCTATTGCACCAGTCTGTCCAGACCTATCTCGCTTGAGCCTGTCTCTAATGACGCGTACATGGAATGTATGGGGGTAGCAGTCAGGTGTGGAACTGCCAAGATAGAGTTGCTGAACGTATACATCCCGCAGAGAAATACCTGTATCTCAGATAACGTGCCTAACATTAGCCCGCTTTTGGAAGGTCATAATCGTCTGGTCCTGGGGGACTTAATGTGCATCATGAGATGTGGCATTCGGCCCTCGACGACTAGAGAGGTACAGCGCTGGCTGAGCAGACTGACAGCTCTACGTTTTGTACGGTCAATGAGGACGCCCCTACCAGAATTAGAGGAGAGTGTCACAGCTCGCCAGACATAACCATCGTCTCACCTGGTCTGACAAATGACGTTACCTGGCAACCCGTCATTTCCCTTCAGACCATCAGACCATCTCCCCATAATTGTGTCCATTAGCAGACCACCCGTTTTCATTACCTCTGAACGCCGCACATTCGTCAATCATAAGAAAGCTGATTGGCCGGGTTTCAAAGAGTTCACCAAACACCGCTTCAGAGAACTGCCCCATCCTTCTAGTGTTCGGGTAACGGAAAGGACGTTCCGAGACATCATCACTGCTGCAGCCGCTCGCCATATCCCTGCTGGTCGAATACCCGAAGTAAGACCAAATTTAACAGCAGAGGCGACGGGATTAGCAAACGAGCGTGATGAGCTTCGTCGTATCAACCCCAAATGGTTAAACCATCTGAAGAGCTGCAACATTGGAACCGGTATAGGTGAAGTGTGGGCAAAGGTTAAGTCACTCTCGAACCCTGGAAGAAGGGAAGATAGGACCTCAGTCACGTTTGGCGACGTTACGTTGACTGACCCGAAGAAGTGCGCAAGTTATTTCAATCGACAGTTTGTGGAGCATCCCGAGAGTGACATGGCGAAGAGAAGCGTTTTACGTCACATCAGATCTCTTCTTGCCACTACGGAAGCCCGGCAAGGATGCCAGCAAAAGTTAATCGTACAGGCCGATTTCGCTTTTGTCGCCCTTAGCAAAGACTCTTGAGGCCTTAGTCCTCCCCAGTATCAGAAATAGCTATCAAGTTGCCGATCATCAGCATGGATCCCGTAAGCAGCACAGCACGACAACTGCGCTGCACGCCATTACCACTCATATTTGTCAAGAACTCAACCAGAGACGGCCATGCGATAGAACAGTGATGGTGGCGCTTAACTTATCAAAAGCCTTTGATACAGTCAGGCACTCCACGATGTTTGAGGACATTGAGCAGACAACCCTCCGGACAAGCTTGACGTTGGATAGTCAATTATATGTGTGGACGCCAGTGAAACAGGGAGTTCCCCAAGGTGGGGTGACTGTTTAACCTCTACCTCTCGTGTATTCCGCCCCCTCCAGACGGCATCGAGATCGTAACGTATGCGGATGATTGCACGATCCTGACGTCGGATACCTATCCTGATGACATCTGTGAGAGACTGAACAACTATTTAACCGATCTTACTACCTTTTTCCATTCGAGGAATATGCAGATTTCCGCCACAAAATCAACAGCCACTCTGTTCACCAGATGGACAGCGCAGTTTGGAAGAGAATTGAATGTCGTGGTCGACGGTAGCAGAATTCCGACCACAAAATTTTAGGGGTCACATTCGACACTACTTTCACGTCGTGCGCGCACGCCACAGCTATCTGCGACAAAAGTAGGAACAAGGTCCTCAAGTCCCTAGCCGGCAGCACTTGGGGTGCAGATAAAGAAACCTTGTTGACCACATATAACGCGATAGGTCGGTCTGTGGTAAGCTATGCGGCGCCAGTCTGGTCCCCGAGATTATGTGATACGAATTGGAAAAAGATTCAAAACCTGCCAGAATGCCGCCCTGAGAACAGCAACAGGATACCTCCTCATATCATCAGTGGACCATCTACATGAGGAGGCAAAGATTCTTCCAGTAAAGCAACAAAATGAGATGCTTTCGTTGCAGTACCTGCTTGGACGTTACCGTGTGAGCCATCCCAATCACCATCTTGTGGGTAGGCCCGACACATACAGGCAGATCAGGAAGGATATCCATGCTCTAGAGGGAGAGGTCCAACGATACAGGAGAGAACTCCTAGATCAACAAGCGTATCAAGCAGGTTTAAATAGTATTCACACGGATGCAGTTGCCATGGCCTTAAGCAATTATAGTGTGAATAAAGTCCTCGAAATACATCCCCATATATTGCAGCTGAGGAGCGTGAGCTGCCACGACAAACTAGAGTAGTTTTGGCTCAACTACGCTCGGGATATTGCAGTCGCCCAAATTCTTATTGGGCGGAAATCGACCTCGCCGTACAAGACATCTGCCCAGTATGTAGCATGGGCCCGCACTACACAAAACACCTTTTCAACTGCCCAGCCAAACCTACTTATCTAACTCCAGTGGATAAGTGGTTACACCCCTTCGAAGCAGCCACTTTCCTGGATTGAACAGAAGAACGAACATACAAACATAATAACAAACACTGTTACAACAACAATAATAGATGGTATGTTCTGATGCAGTGCTGAGATTATATTCTATAATAGCGGAAACGACAATAAAAAGCATATATGAGGTGCTCAGTGCCAAAACGGCCTAACTCACATGCGCAAAAATCAAACAAGACTATAAAGTTTTAACCGGAACACCTTGAAATAAATACTAATAGGCACAAAATTGGGTTAGTATAACCTAACCAAAAAAGTTCCGGTTAGATATTTATAGTCAGTTTTATTTTTTTGGGCATATGGGTTAGGCCATTTTGGCACTGAGTGCCTCATATATAAGCATATACAATCTATTATCTCTTTATAACGATTTTTCTATAACTTTGTAATTCTTCGTAAACAGCAGCTGCGTTATAGAGAACTTCGACTGTGTACATATGTCTTCAGTTCTTAAGATGAGGGACAGCTAACCAATTATCCTATTTCGAGCTTAACTGTAAGTGAATCATCATAAATACATCCACTTACATCACTCCCTTAACACAGCAATAAAGCCTTAACACCCTCTACCTTTTCTCCAACATTATCAGCCTAAATGTATGCATTACAATATACCTTAGCGTAAAAGAAGACGACCACCTGGAACCAAATAGACGGAGATATATCAACCTCCCCAGGCGCCAATGATTCATTATTTATGATCTTTCTCATCTAATTATCTTCTGTTTTCATTGCGATGATTTATATTCTTCTCTTTAGATTGTTAAACTGCTATAACGTCTTATTTTGCAAAACACCATGGCAAGGCATACTTTTAGGATGACTTTTAGCATCGTGAAAAGTAGCACAACAAAGTTATTTTTTCTTTCCCCCCTTCAATGATATATGATGTGTACAAATTGTTTGTAACATAGTTATTTATGGATTATTTCTTCCGTCGCCTGCTTCTTCTTTTTCTGGCGGAGGGATACGAAAAAGATAAAGATGATGTGTTTTTCCTCCAGTGTAATGGTTAATATTAGAACAAATTATGTGGTTTTTTTTATTGGCTATTATGGCGAAGGTTACTTCCCTCTCAGTAACTAGTAAAAATGACTGAAATGGATATACACACGAATTAAGCTAATGAGAATGGATACATTGTTCGAGGTCAGTTGTGGATATTAAGATGTCTATGTTAGCTAAGGCATATTGTGGAATTATTAGAGAATTGTTTTAAGGTCCTGACCGCAATAAAAATGGGGATCCTAACTCACATGTCTTGCACAATATTGATACATTTCAATACTGCAAGAATCTAAAATTGTTAATACATATTTAAATAATTTTTTCCTTTATAAATTTGAAAATTTTTACAAAATGTTGTGCACGGGAACGCACATACAATGTTTTATTAATAAATACCTTATGAAATTTCGGTTTAAGCGATTTAAAACTTACCTGAAAATAGAGAAAAAAAAAAAATAAAATTAGTAACGCTGTCAAATACTATATTAATTTCATATATAATTCTAAGTTTATTTTGTAAATATTATAATTAGAAAAAAACGTTCGGAATGGACTTTTAATATCTCATGTATCATAGTACCACCTGCAGGAAGCCACCATCATATTCAATTATGTTTGAATTAAGATTTGGAAGCATACATAATATCCAAAATCAGACAATACCAAAACAGGCCTACCATACGAGAAATATCTGGCCTAACAACGAAAACGCGAATACTTACCATCAAAAATTCTTAAGTAGTCTCCAGCATGATTTATACACTTTTTATGTGCTCAATCCACATTTTGAATCATTTTTTCTACTCCAATTAAGACATTACGGTTTTTGAACGCTTCAACAGCATCTTCCGTCGACGAAAATCGTTGGCCACGCCTTTTTTCTTGATATGATGGAATCAAATCATGTCATTGGATCCCTTGTCAGGGCTATACGGCGGATGACTATTTATTTGCAACCACACCTAAATGGGTAGCTTCCAAAAATAATTCCCAAATTTCGTTCCAAGAATACTCTTCTTATTCAGACAGAATTATTTAAAGCCCATAAGCCTATAGGATAACGAAGATACGATCAAAATCGTGTCTCATTTGATTTTGGACCGCATGTATGATCGGACAAAATTCTTTCCATTATACCCTCAGATTTTATGCTAACGAGGGTATATACACTTTCATACGGCCAAAATGTGCCTCATCGAAATAATGGTTTTAGACTTCAAGTATGTTTGGACGAAATGCGTTTCAGACAATTTGGAGTCGATTTAGCAATGTCCGTCCGTCTTTCTGTCTGTCTGGCTGGTGCGCACGATAACTCTCGAACGGATGAACCGATTTAGTCCAAAATTTGGCTTTCGCAATATTTTGTTCAAACTTAGTTTAAGTTCGAAGATGGATTATATCGGTCCACTCCTTCCGGTACCTCCCCCCCAAAAGTTCGGAAATGTTCGGAAAAATTGTGCGCACGATAAGGGACTCAGCAAAATGTTCGATGACAAGGATGCCATTCAATCATGGGTGAAAGTGATCTGGCAATTCATCTTTTCAACATCTTCATCGACGAATTATATAAGAGCGTGAACCCCAAAAGATGCTATTCATTTTTGGATCCAAAGCATATCATTTACTCCAATGCTTTGACATGTCATTTTCATCAATGCTTTGGCATGTCATTTCCACCAATACTTTGGCATATCATTTTCACCAACCCTTTGCAATGACATTATCATTACGACCAGAGTTTTAACAACGTTGGTTGTGATTTCGAGTCTCCGACAACATCAAGCCTATTGTAAATAATTAATCTTATATATTTAGACAAATTTGTATAATTAAAAACACAAAATTCATCTCTATTAGATCGATGGAATGGGTTCAAATGCTGATGAAAAGATCGGATCTTTCGACTTCCTTTGCATTGATTCAAATGCTAATGAAAAGATCGTATCTTTAACGACTTCGTTTGAACCAACCCAAAAGATGCCATGAAATCATATCATCGCATGGAACCCCTTCCTTCAAATTTTGCCGGGGAGTAATCGATTTGGTCCATACTTTGCAGATCGTGAAATTTCTACCAGAGTTAGATGAGGTTCCAATATGGACTCAATCGGTCCACTCCTTTGGGCAACTCCACTTTCGGATCTGCTCTTGAATCACTTTGATTTCTGTTGAAGAAACTTGCATTCGTTACCTCAATTACGACGGTAAAAGTTTGAATTTTAATCTTAATCCACATTTTGTCTGGAAGTTCAAATGTCCAAAAAGGGTCAAACAATTCTGAAATGTAGATTTAACTAATCTCAGTAACAATTGGTGTCTGGAAATGAGATTACGATAATCCTACAATGAACTTGAAATTCAAGGATCTACGAGAGGAACACTTGAAGAAGTTCCTATCTAAGTTTGGGTTGCCAACTACCGTAAGTAAGTCTGAGCTACAAAAACGCCTTTTGGAAGAGTTAAAGCACCGTGGAGTGGACATCGACAAATATGAGTTTGATATTAGAGATGAAACTTCAGAGGCGGTTTCGAGTTATAGGGAGGTTACAGAAGTGCTGATATCGAAGCTCAGGGAGATTACAGCAACATTGATGCAGCAATTTAGTAAGAGAATGGAAGAGGAATCTATTGCAATAAAAAAAGCTTCAACGGTCTGACGGGGGAATTGGACGACAATTCCCAAAAATTGGATGAATTAGAGGCAAACTTTAGAAAAATCAGCGAAAGACTCGAGAATATTACGCAAGTTATTGAAAAGCGAGTGGAGGTTGTGGAAAACCATTTAAAGAAATTGTATAGGCAATTTCTGGCCCACGACGAGAGTGTGAATCTGGAAATCAAAGGAGGACCAGTGCGAGTTATTGATAACACTGTGAAAATCAATCCTCCTGAATTCGACGGATCTACATCGTTTGATGTCTTCAAATTACAATTCGAGACGGTGGCTTTGAGAAATTCGTAGAACGACAACGGCAAGGCGGTACAACTACTTATGGCATTGAAGGGCGCTGCTGCTGAGATATGGAGATATAATTGCTGCTCTCGAACTTAAATACGGTGGCGAACATAAGCAAGAGACGACGGTGAAACCTCAGGCTTGCAATGTGCGGAGGCTTGAAGTTGAGGACAATAATCCCCAGACCGTTGTCGAACTAATGAAAGGTGCAATAATGCGGGTAACAGATACAATGAAACGATGTGCTGGCAGAACGAAAAGGACTTGCTATAACTGTCGGAAGGCTGGACACATTGCAGGGGAATGCAGATTGCGACAACCAAGGCCCAGATTCCGCCTCGCCGCCTTCAAAAAGCGACGACCAACCGGTGGCCAAGACTCTGGAAAGAGAGACATCAGGTGAATCAGATAAAACAAGTTCTGCCAACCACGATGCGCCGCCGGGAGATGAAGAAAACGTTGGTCCCACAATCTCTATAGACATAGTCCAGCAGAAGAATCACAACTTAACGGTTAAAGGCTTCATCAATGGTGTATTGCCTACCTTGACATTGGACACCGGTGCAACAAAGTCTATTATTAGACCGGATTTGGTGAAAGGGAAGGTATTGCCGTTAAATGGAGTCAAATTGCGGACGGCCACAGGCGAAACTGCAACGGTGCATGGAAAGGCCTACCAAAGGCTGAGCATGGGTAGAAAATCAGTAAATTTCGATTTTATAGTGGCCGATATAAAGGACGAAGTCATACTTGGTGTAGACTTCATGATTGCATTCGATATCATAAAGCACCGTGTGGTGACTTGGTCCAATGTGGAAATACCGATAAACATGGGCTACAATCGCCCAAATGCAGAATCCGGCGAGATCGCTGTCGATGTCCGTACGCTGAAGGTGGAAGCCGCCGACAATTGGCCCGTAGGAAAGCAGGAAAATCCCGCAACGAGGGGGAAAAAGGGAAGATGTACGTCGAGGAAAGATCCATCGAAAAGCGGCCGTACACCAAGGAAGGACAAGTCCGATGAAGAACAGGTGGCACTTAGGAGGGTAACCACTAAGAAAGAAGGTATAACGTCGCGATTCCTGGAGAGAGCAAAAGTCCAAAGCTGACGCCGTAAAGGGTACATCTAAATCCGTTGCCACCACTACGCAATGAGAACTGTGTCTAGTCAGATGGAACAGGCTTAAGCGGGAGGCACCAATGACCATACCACCGAGAGGGAACTCTGCCTATTCGGGACGAACAGGCTTAAGCGGGAGGCAATGTTGCGAATGTAACTGATAGGTTTAACATAATTTAGTTTAATTTCCGTTAATTTAAAAATTTGAATTGTAACGTAAAGTTTTATTACGCAGTTACCTTATTTAAGCAACAACAACTACCATGTAGACCTATCTTCATCATTCTAGTTCTTACTTTACCTTTCATTAATGTGCTTTTGTTTGTTTTGCCATAATCATGTAATTGTCGTTTAGTTTGCTACTTCTTGTATTTCTTGCATTTGTTTGTTGTTGTAATTACGTCATTAGTGTGCTTGTCCACTTGTATTGATCTTCGCCCATGTATGTGAATGTGGTTGTTCGCTTAGTGCAAATGTGCGTCTGTGTGTTCGTTGCACAGATTGGAGGTGTTACCAGACGTGCTCTAGACGATTCTTGAACGAGGGAATTTTTAGATAAATTCAGGTGGAACAAGCAACGGCGAGTTAGTTGTGCTTTGAGCGTTAAACTGAACAGATCGGTAAAAGAGTAGCTGCGTGCAAACTAGTGACAAGCTGTGTGCTTAGTAATTAAAGTCGGTTCCGAATAAGTGTAATAAAATAAATAAAGCATTGTAGAAACGTAATCTGAAACGAACCCTGTTTTATTTGGTACAAATCGTACTGGGGAATAAAACAACGCCACGTCAACACGGAGATTAGTTAAATCTAATTCCGTAACAATACCCTAAATACATTCGATATCTCCGTAGATGAAACTCTCAATTCACATAGGCTGACGATATATCTCGGTCGGCAAAGACGACTGATACTTTTTTACTTGTTTTATTAATCCACGTATTTAGCGGTTTCTATTAAAAACATTTAAGCACATTTTACAACCGTATTACCTGTAATTTGGTACATCCACATAGACCTATGGACAGGAAATATCTTTATCAAATTTATTGGCAAGGTAAGTTGAGGAAGTCCTAATTTTCTCGACAAGGTGATACTTATCAAAAAAAAAATCCAAAGTATTATGAAAACCACGTAAATAAATGACTTTTGTGCAAAAAGAATCTCGGTTGTGCAGTTGTGTGGCTGTACGCAGAGGAGATTTGTGCTTACCACTGCGCCACAGTGGCTCCCTACTGATATGAGAATAGTCTCCATTGTCCTTCCGGGGATGTTGTGGGGAAATATATTTGTATGAAGTCCTATCGCGTTTGTGTTTATGTGTAAATTTAAACAATCCATAGAGTTTGTCTTTCTCAGTATCTAGTTTAAACATACATTTTCAATTTAATCCCTTAAACTAATTTTCCTGCTGCATTACCACAGGAAACAAAAGGATAATTCCCCTCTTGCTTTGAAATTCAGGTCATTGCATTTTTAAGCACACAAAAGGGGGTATTTCATGAATGAGAGCAAATACCTTTGGACAATGAATATTTATAAGGCACATCAGGCAGGTACGATAATTCATTATTACGCTTGTCCATACATCCTGGTACACACACAATCGTACTCACGCACACACACACATGCACACTCACGCTCTCACAACGTATTTACCAAATTAACAGCAAATTAAAAACTCATGTTGCATGCCCTGCTGCCGCATGCACGTTGGATTCCTTGTCATTTGTTCTTGTTGTTGTTGTCGTTTTTTTATATGGCATTCGCCATCAGCCTTTTTGTCATTTCGCCAATTTATTTTCATTCATTTTCCAAAAGCGGATATGACGGTGGATTGGTGGTGGGGGAAGAGTTGCTTTGGTAGCGGCGCATAAGTTAAGCAAACTGTAATTTGCCACCACAGTAGGAACTATTTTCAAAGCAACAAAATTCACACACACAGATGCACAACTCTTTACCCCCTCTTTTACAAATTTACAAACTTTTGTAAAACGAATGAGTGAGCGAGTGTCACTTAGGGCAAGAAATAAATGCATGCCAACACGCAAATAATGTTCGCTCATTCATATGGTTGCTCAAGCCACATATACATGCAAACACATGTATCACATAGTCACACTCATTTACAGGCTCTTCAAACACTAATACAGCAGGCATTGTCAACTTGCTGTGATCGGAGAATGTTTGAATTTGCATTGTTAATGTATGCAGCAGCGGCAGCTAGTGTATGAATGAACGCACGAACCTCTTGTACTCACTCAGATATGAAAATGAGCTTAAATGACTTTTGCATGCTAAAAACCATAAATTATGGACATGACTAGCGTATGAAAAGCAAGTAAAGAAGGCTGTACTGCAACTCCATCAAAGCGAATGTTGGAATGCTCTACAAGAGAACTTTCGGAGCATTGTCGAAGATAGTTTGGAGTATAAACACGCCCAAAATATTTTTTAAAAAACTCCACGCCCAAAATATTTACTTAAAAAAATCCACGCCCAAAATATTTTCTTTAAAAAATCCACGCCCAAAATATTTTCTTTAAAAAATCCACGCCCAAAATATTTTCTTTAAAAAATCCACGCCCAAAATATTTTCTTTAAAAAATCCACGCCCAAAATATTTTCTTTAAAAAATCCACGCCCAAAATATTTTCTTTAAAAAATCCAAGCCCAAAATATTTTCTTTAAAAAATCCACGCCCAAAATATTTTCTTTAAAAAATCCAAGCCCAAAATATTTTCTTTAAAAAATCCACGCCCAAAATATTTTCTTTAAAAAATCCACGCCCAAAATATTTTCTTTAAAAAATCCATGCCCAAAATATTTTCTTTAAAAAATCCACGCCCAAAATATTTTCTTTAAAAAATCCACGCCCAAAATATTTTCTTTAAAAAATCCATGCCCAAAATATTTTCTTTAAAAAATCCACGACCAAATTTTTTTTTTAAAAAATCCACGCCCAAAATATTTTTTAAAAAATCCACGCCCAAAATATTTTTTAAAAAATCCACGCCCAAAATATTTTCTTTAAAAAATCCACGCCCATAATATTTTCTTTAAAAAATCCACGCCCAAAATATTTTCTTTAAAAAATCCACGCCCAAAATATTTTCTTTAAAAAATCCACGCCCAAAATATTTTCTTTAAAAAATCCACGCCCAAAATATTTTCTTTAAAAAATCCACGCCCAAAATATTTTCTTTAAAAAATCCACGCCCAAAATATTTTCTTTAAAAAATCCACGCCCAAAATATTTTCTTTAAAAAATCCACGCCCAAAATATTTTCTTTAAAAAATCCACGCCCAAAATATTTTCTTTAAAAAATCCACGCCCAAAATATTTTCTTTAAAAATCCACGCCCAAAATATTTTCTTTAAAAAATCCACGCCCAAAATATTTTCTTTAAAAATCCACGCCCAAAATATTTTCTTTAAAAAATCCACGCCCAAAATATTTTCTTTAAAAAATCCACGCCCAAAATATTTTCTTTAAAAAATCCACGCCCAAAATATTTTCTTTAAAAAATCCACGCCCAAAATATTTTCTTTAAAAAATCCACGCCCAAAATATTTTCTTTAAAAAATCCACGCCCAAAATATTTTCTTTAAAAAATCCACGCCCAAAATATTTTCTTTAAAAAATCCACGCCCAAAATATTTTCTTTAAAAAATCCACGCCCAAAATATTTTCTTTAAAAAATCCACGCCCAAAATATTTTCTTTAAAAAATCCACGCCCAAAATATTTTCTTTAAAAAATCCACGCCCAAAATATTTTCTTTAAAAAATCCACGCCCAAAATATTTTCTTTAAAAAATCCACGCCCAAAATATTTTCTTTAAAAAATCCACGCCCAAAATATTTTCTTTAAAAAATCCACGCCCAAAATATTTTCTTTAAAAAATCCACGCCCAAAATATTTTCTTTAAAAAATCCACGCCCAAAATATTTTCTTTAAAAAATCCACGCCCAAAATATTTTCTTTAAAAAATCCACGCCCAAAATATTTTCTTTAAAAAATCCACGCCCAAAATATTTTCTTTAAAAAATCCACGCCCAAAATATTTTCTTTAAAAAATCCACGCCCAAAATATTTTCTTTAAAAAATCCACGCCCAAAATATTTTCTTTAAAAAATCCACGCCCAAAATATTTTCTTTAAAAAATCCACGCCCAAAATATTTTCTTTAAAAAATCCACGCCCAAAATATTTTCTTTAAAAAATCCACGCCCAAAATATTTTCTTTAAAAAATCCACGCCCAAAATATTTTCTTTAAAAAATCCACGCCCAAAATATTTTCTTTAAAAAATCCACGCCCAAAATATTTTCTTTAAAAAATCCACGCCCAAAATATTTTCTTTAAAAAATCCACGCCCAAAATATTTTCTTTAAAAATCCACGCCCAAAATATTTTCTTTAAAAAATCCACGCCCAAAATATTTTCTTTAAAAAATCCACGCCCAAAATATTTTCTTTAAAAAATCCACGCCCAAAATATTTTCTTTAAAAAATCCACGCCCAAAATATTTTCTTTAAAAAATCCACGCCCAAAATATTTTCTTTAAAAAATCCACGCCCAAAATATTTTCTTTAAAAAATCCACGCCCAAAATATTTTCTTTAAAAAATCCACGCCCAAAATATTTTCTTTAAAAAATCCACGCCCAAAATATTTTCTTTAAAAAATCCACGCCCAAAATATTTTCTTTAAAAAATCCACGCCCAAAATATTTTCTTTAAAAAATCCACGCCCAAAATATTTTCTTTAAAAAATCCACGCCCAAAATATTTTCTTTAAAAAATCCACGCCCAAAATATTTTCTTTAAAAAATCCACGCCCAAAATATTTTCTTTAAAAAATCCACGCCCAAAATATTTTCTTTAAAAAATCCACGCCCAAAATATTTTCTTTAAAAAATCCACGCCCAAAATATTTTCTTTAAAAAATCCACGCCCAAAATATTTTCTTTAAAAAATCCACGCCCAAAATATTTTCTTTAAAAAATCCACGCCCAAAATATTTTCTTTAAAAAATCCACGCCCAAAATATTTTCTTTAAAAAATCCACGCCCAAAATATTTTCTTTAAAAAATCCACGCCCAAAATATTTTCTTTAAAAAATCCACGCCCAAAATATTTTCTTTAAAAAATCCACGCCCAAAATATTTTCTTTAAAAAATCCACGCCCAAAATATTTTCTTTAAAAAATCCACGCCCAAAATATTTTCTTTAAAAAATCCACGCCCAAAATATTTTCTTTAAAAAATCCACGCCCAAAATATTTTCTTTAAAAAATCCACGCCCAAAATATTTTCTTTAAAAAATCCACGCCCAAAATATTTTCTTTAAAAAATCCACGCCCAAAATATTTTCTTTATTTTTTTAAAAAATCCACGCCCAAAATATTTTCTTTAAAAAATCCACGCCCAAAATATTTTCTTTAAAAAATCCACGCCCAAAATATTTTCTTTAAAAAATCCACGCCCAAAATATTTTCTTTAAAAAATCCACGCCCAAAATATTTTCTTTAAAAAATCCACGCCCAAAATATTTTCTTTAAAAAATCCACGCCCAAAATATTTTCTTTAAAAAATCCACGCCCAAAATATTTTCTTTAAAAAATCCACGCCCAAAATATTTTCTTTAAAAAATCCACGCCCAAAATATTTTCTTTAAAAAATCCACGCCCAAAATATTTTCTTTAAAAAATCCACGCCCAAAATATTTTCTTTAAAAAATCCACGCCCAAAATATTTTCTTTAAAAAATCCACGCCCAAAATATTTTCTTTAAAAAATCCACGCCCAAAATATTTTCTTTAAAAAATCCACGCCCAAAATATTTTCTTTAAAAAATCCACGCCCAAAATATTTTCTTTAAAAAATCCACGCCCAAAATATTTTCTTTAAAAAATCCACGCCCAAAATATTTTCTTTAAAAAATCCACGCCCAAAATATTTTCTTTAAAAAATCCACGCCCAAAATATTTTCTTTAAAAAATCCACGCCCAAAATATTTTCTTTAAAAAATCCACGCCCAAAATATTTTCTTTAAAAAATCCACGCCCAAAATATTTTCTTTAAAAAATCCACGCCCAAAATATTTTCTTTAAAAAATCCACGCCCAAAATATTTTCTTTAAAAAATCCACGCCCAAAATATTTTCTTTAAAAAATCCACGCCCAAAATATTTTCTTTAAAAAATCCACGCCCAAAATATTTTCTTTAAAAAATCCACGCCCAAAATATTTTCTTTAAAAAATCCACGCCCAAAATATTTTCTTTAAAAAATCCACGCCCAAAATATTTTCTTTAAAAAATCCACGCCCAAAATATTTTCTTTAAAAAATCCACGCCCAAAATATTTTCTTTAAAAGCTCCACGCCCAAAATATTTTCTTTAAAAAATCTACTCCCAAAATATGTTCTTTAAAAAATCCACGCCCAAAATATTTTCTTTAAAAAATCCAAGCCCAAAATATTTTCTTTAAAAATCCACACCCAAAATATTTTCTTTAAAAAATCCACGCCCAAAATATTTTCTTTAAAAAATCCACGCCCAAAATATTTTCTTTAAAAAATCCACGTCCAAAACATTTTCTTTAAAAAATCCACGCCCAAAATATTTTCTTTAAAAAATCCACGCCCAAAATATTTTCGTTAAAAAATCCACGCCCAAAATATTTTCTGTAAAAAATCCACGCCCAAAATATTTTCTTTAAAAAATCGACGCCCAAAATATTTTCTTTGAAAAATCCACACCGAAAATATTTTCTTTAAAAGCTCCACGCCCAAAATATTTTCTTTAAAAAATCCACGCCCAAAATATTTTCTTTAAAAAATCAACGCCCAAAATATTTTCTTTAAAAATCCACGCCCAAAATATTTTCTTTAAAAAATCCACGCCCAAAATATTTTCTTTAAAAAATCAACGCCCAAAATATTTTCTTTAAAAATCCACGCCCAAAATATTTTCTTTAAAAAATCCACGCCCAAAATATGTTCTTTAAAAAATCTACTCCCAAAATATTTTCTTTAAAAAATCAACGCCCAAAATATGTTCTTTAAAAAATCTACTCCCAAAATATTTTCTTTAAAAAATCAACGCCCAAAATATTTTCTTTAAAAAATCCACGCCCAAAATATTTTCTTTAAAAAATCCCCGCCCAAAATATTTTCTTTAAAAAATCCACGCCCAAAATATTTTCTTTAAAAAATCCACGCCCAAAATATTTTCTTTAAAATATCCACGCCCAAAATATTTTCTTTAAAAAATCCACGCCCAAAATATTTTCTTTAAAAAATCCACGCCCAAAATATTTTCTTTAAAAAATCCACGCCCAAAATATTTTCTTTAAAAAATCCACGCCCAAAATATTTTCTTTAAAAAATCCACGCCCAAAATATTTTCTTTAAAAAATCCACGCCCAAAATATTTTCTTTAAAAAATCCACGCCCAAAATATTTTCTTTAAAAAATCCACGCCCAAAATATTTTCTTTAAAAAATCCACGCCCAAAATATTTTCTTTAAAAAATCCACGCCCAAAATATTTTCTTTAAAAAATCCACGCCCAAAATATTTTCTTTAAAAAATCCACGCCCAAAATATTTTCTTTAAAAAATCCACGCCCAAAATATTTTCTTTAAAAAATCCACGCCCAAAATATTTTCTTTAAAAAATCCACGCCCAAAATATTTTCTTTAAAAAATCCACGCCCAACATATTTTCTTTAAAAAATCCACGCCCAAAATATTTTCTTTAAAAAATCCACGCCCAAAATATTTTCTTTAAAAAATCCACGCCCAAAATATTTTCTTTAAAAAATCCACGCCCAAAATATTTTCTTTAAAAAATCCACGCCCAAAATATTTTCTTTAAAAAATCCACGCCCAAAATATTTTCTTTAAAAAATCCACGCCCAAAACATTTTCTTTAAAAAATCCACGCCCAAAATATTTTCTTTAAAAAATCCACGCCCAAAATATTTTCTTTAAAAAATCCACGCCCAAAATATTTTCTTTAAAAAATCCACGCCCAAAATATTTTCTTTAAAAAATCCACGCCCAAAATATTTTCTTTAAAAAATCCACGCCCAAAATATTTTCTTTAAAAAATCCACGCCCAAAATAGTTTCTTTAAAAAATCTACGCCCAAAATATTTCCTTTAAATAATCCACGCCCAAAATATTTTCTTTAAAAAATCCACGCCCAAAATATTTTCTTTAAAAAATCCACGACCAAAATATTTTCTTTAAAAAATCCACGACCAAAATATTTTCTGTAAAAAATCCACGACCAGAATATTTTCTTTAAAAAATCCACGCCCAAAACTATTTTCTTTAAAAAATCCACGCCCAAAACTATTTTCTTTAAAAAATCCACGCCCAAAATATTTTCTTTAAAAAATCCACGCCCAAAACTATTTTCTTTAAAAAATCCACGCCCAAAACTATTTTCTTTAAAAAATCCACGCCCAAAACTATTTTCTTTAAAAAATCCACGCCCAAAATATTTTCTTTAAAACATCCACGCCCAAAATATTTTCTTTAAAAAATCCACGCCCAAAATATTTTCTTTAAAAAATCCACGACCAAAATATTTTCTGTAAAAAATCCACGACCAAAATATTTTCTGTAAAAAATCCACGACCAAAATATTTTCTGTAAAAAATCCACGACCAAAATATTTTCTTTAAAAAATCCACGCCCAAAACTATTTTCTTTAAAAAATCCACGCCCAAAACTATTTTCTTTAAAAAATCCACGCCCAAAACTATTTTCTTTAAAAAATCCACGCCCAAAACTATTTTCTTTAAAAAATCCACGACCAAAATATTTTCTTTAAAAAATCCACGCCCAAAATATTTTCTTTAAATAATCCACGCCCAAAATATTTTCTTTAAAAAATCCACGCCCAAAATATTTTCTTTAAAAAATCCACGCCCAAAATATTTTCTTTCAAAAATCTTTCATTAATCTTTCAAAAATCTTGTTAATCGTATAGCAAAAATTATTTCTAGCAGTTCCAAAAAGTATGACAAGCTAAATGTACCCACACATGCAATGCTGTGGGAAGTAAGCGCCAGTAAATATAGCAACAGCTTTGCCTTACCCCGGCTAGTTGGTGGTTACATCCATTCATAATTAGAATGAATGGTTGTTGCTGTGATATGCGACGATGTGCATATGCAATTTTCAACTGAAGTATACTTAAAAGCTTTGTTAGAGGACGATGATGATGTTGTTGTTAATGCTGTTGTCATTTTGTTTTTCCAGGCAGATGTTATTCGATGCAAGTTTAAAGCATTGTTTTAGATAATTTTGAAATTGTAATCTATCATTTCCATTTTTCCGGAAAAGGGGGGATTCATAATGGAACTAATTTGAAAGGCATTACAGAATGTTGGACTCAGCCATGTTACTCCCTCAATTCTGAGAACGTAGGAAAACAATTTATTTTAACACGAAAGGTAAGCAACTTTAAAAAAGGCGTAAGAAGGTATCAGTAGGTTTTGCCTAAAGAGTAAAGAACCATTGAAGAGATAGAATGCCATGAGATTGTAAATATTTGGGATCTGCTTAAACTAAGTAAAGTGATCTCAGAAATAGAGAAATTTTATGTCGTCTAATCAGCCGCCCGTTGCCTAATCTTAAATTTGGTGAAAGCTGATTTCAATTGAGAATAATTGATCATCAAATCCTGCATAAGGAAGTACTCCATGTTTGGTGTTTTAGTGGACCCATAGAGTTCATCTTATGTGACAAAGCGAAGAACGGGACCCAACACATGTTGTTGTATAGATTCGTTATCGAGGACAGTGGTCTCATATTCAAAGTCTGCACGGTGTTTGTCGTCAAAATTTATGTAACAATCAATAGAAGTGTTTTTTATTACACACCCTTTTGTTCCTTTGAACAACACTTATTTAATTATCATCAAAAATACGCGCTCTTTTAATTTCTTTGTAAAAAAAAATTATTTTCTAAACAATCATCAAAAAATTCACGATCTTCAAAAAAATGCAAGTCCTTTGAAAACTTTTTTAAAAGTCCAAGCCATTTCTTTTTTATTTTTGATATTTGATTTTTTAAGAAAATCCAAACCCATTTTTTAAATTTTGAAAATATATTTTTTAGCAATTTTGTTTAAAAATCCCTCACCATTCGAGTCTTTTGAAAAAATATTTTTTAAAAAATCCACGTCGAAAACATATGTTTTTAAACAAAAAAAAAATGTTTTTGAAAATCGATTTAAAAGAAACACGCACATTGGGTCGTTTGAAAAAAATAGATTTTTTTTAAAAATCCACGCCAATTTTTTTTAAAAATAGATTTTGTTCCTTTGAAAAAAATATTTTTAAATATTCACGCAGTTTAATTCCTTAAAAAAATAATTTTTTTAAATGCCCCGCCTTTTGCTTTCTTCAAAAAATAATTTTATAATATCCACGCAAATACATTTTAAACGATTCACTCAGTTTGCGTCCTTTGAAAAATATTTTTTTAAACATCCACTCCGTTTTAGTCCTTTGAAAAAATATTTTTAAAAAATCACTCCGTTTTGGTCCCCTATTTTGGGCCCTTGAAAAGATATTTTTAAATCCACAACGTTTAAGTTCTTTTAAATTGGCTCCTAAAAAGTCCACGTCCTTTGGGTCACTTGAAAAAAATATATTTTTTGATCGTCCTTTTGGGTCATTCAAAAATCTATTTTTTTAACTAAACGTAATTTGATTCTTCTCAAAATGTTTTTCTTAAAAAATCCCTACGCCATTTGTGTCTTTGGAAAAATATATATTTTTTAAATCCACGCCAATTGTGTCCTTGGAAAAAATATTTTCTTTAAAAATCCACGCAATTTGTGTCCTTTGAAAAATGTTTTTAGTCCCCGCCCTTTGTTTCCTTGGAAAATACATTCTTCCGAATCCAAGCTGCTTGGTCCTAAGAAAAACATTTTCTTTACAAAAATCACGCCATTTGTGTCCTTGGACATTTCTTTAAAAATCCAAGCCCCTTTGTCCTTCGAATTTTCTTTAATTCCACGCCTCTTTTCTCCTTGTAATTTTTTTAAAAATTCACGCCCTCTTTGCTTTTTACAAAAATATTCTTTGAAATTCACTCTGTTTAAAAAGGTCCTTTTTAGTTCTTTGAAACATATTGTTTTAAGAAAGGCATTTTTGGTCATTTAAAAAAAAAATATTTTGTTTTTAAAAAAAGTGGAACTTTAGGTACTTTGATTTTTTTTAAATCCATCCGAGAGTATTCTTCAAAAATATAAATAAAAAAATTTCCAAGTGGATCCTTTGTGAAATATTCTTAAAAAATTAAATTCAAATCCTTAAAAAATATTTAACAAATAATATAACAAATCCATGTGAATTCATTGAAAAATATTTTCTCAGAAATTTCCGATCACGATTGTAACCTTGATGGCTCTGTTTAAAATATATTTCTGCAAATCGTTTCAATATAAAGGATCCACGTCTATAAACTAGAGGTGGTCGCTTGTCGTGCCGTGAGTAGTGCGTGTTCTCGAAAAACGCCGTGTTTGTGCGTGTCGTGCCGGAATACATTTTTGGCCGTGCGTGATCGTGTTTTTTTTTGTTCGACACGGTTTTGCACGACACGACTAAACACGATCTGCACTATGTGACACGATCGTGCTAAATTTTTGGTCTCCCTTTAGAAGTCGTGCAAGAGACCATACTAAACACGAAAGTCAAACAAGAATATAAAACCGACCACCAAAATATTCCTAAAATTATTTTCTTCGTTTTTTAAGTCTGGTACTTATTGCCGTTTTGTTATGGAGAGGCCAGAGTATGAGTGAAAAAAGATGACGTTTGTTTGCCATTTGTTTTGCTCATGAGAGAAGCTAATACAAAAACTACTCAGAGGAGTAACGCAATATACTCTCTTTGCAAATCAGACGTTTTTCTGACTGTTTTATCTGTTATGGATGATATTATTGAAAAACATCCTATTCCTGAATTTGGAAAACTTTAAACACTCGGAGGCAAACAACAAAATATATTATGCTTGAAAGCATATACCAAGTCCAGAATGATATTAAGAGTATTTTGCTAAAAAGGATGATTTGGATCGTATATGTGACTTAAAGTTTTCATTGCTACAACCTCTATTGGCTTTTCCTAAAATATTCAAAGAGTGTTCCGAAAAATTAAGCTTAGAAAACTAAAGGCCTCGACACATAAGAAGCATGGCATTCTTGCTTCAGTCATAGCTGGTAAATGACTTAAGACAAAATTCGACCTAATAAAAAGAATTCAGAATCACATTTGAATTTAGTCGAACTTGGTCTTTAGTCATTTACCAGATATGACTTAAGCAAGAATGTCATGCTTCTTATGTGTCGAGGCCTAAAAAAACTTTTGGAAGTCTGCCTAATTGATACCATTGACTCTCAATTCATGAAAGATTTGAGAGCTAAAACTGAACAATCATACCTTAAACGCTTTGTAACAACATGACACATCTTATAGGGACGTTTTTATTTCCGCCGTTTAATGAGATGAATTTTTTATTAGCTAATGTAAAAGCAATGTTACTTGATATACAAAGTGAGAACATAGAGGCTGTTTCACTATGTCGAAAGAAAATGATTGCGAACGAAAAACACCTAAACTTTGGTTTTCATGGCAATATTGAATTTGTGTTTGCCTTAAAACAACTACAAAATTTAAAAATCTTACACGAGTTTAGTTGTTTTTCTTTCGTTTTCATTTTCGTTCGACATAGTGAAACAGGCTGATAGAGTTTTCTAATAATGAACATAGACTAATAAATGTATAGACAGATCAATTTAAGTGTGCTTGTTTTTTGTAGGCGTAGTCCTTATGGAAACTGCGCAGCGTTGTCACTCAATTGCACAATGTTTTGGGGTAAATTGCAATATTTTGTTGAATATTTTTATATGAGGATATAGATTCGGCCAAATAATATTGTCTTTTACCAGATAAAATAGTTTAAAAATTTATAGTTATTGCCATTTTAAAAATTGAGTGCATAACTGACTAACTCAATTCTCACTCAGTGACAGAATTTAGGTGAGAAGATTTCTTTGTCTATGCTTTTATTAGTCTACTAGCATGTGCCCGCTACTTCGTTAGCGAAAAGTTCACATTAAGAGAAAGGAGGATGCAAAACGATTTTCTATGTACACCGTTCATATTTTGAGCATTGTAATTGAGCATTCATAAAGCAAAATATGAAAAAAAAAAATTCAAATCGTAAAATTCGATTTATAACCTATAAAACATGCATCATTTAAATTGTCAATTCCATACCATATCTGTCAAATAAATTACGTAAACTCCCAAAACACCTGTCTTAAGTGCAAGTGTAAGTGTACTTTTCGTGCACTTATTGCGAGTTTCTGTAAGACTCGAATTCAAATACGTTCGTATTAATACCAAACACATAAACAGTGACATTTATTCCAAATTTCATAATCCTAAATTTGCAAATTTACAGTACCTATTTCAAAATCAACCTCCTTATCTTAACCCTACGCACCAGCAGAGACCCTAATATCAGAATTCCAGCTTTATCCTTTCATCCAAGTTGTACCAAATTTAGTACCATTTATTACGTTCCGTATGCTTATAGTACTTATAGCTCCAAAACGACCTCATTATCTCAACATCACTCATGTCACCAAATGTCGGGATTCCAGATATATTCCACGGGTGCCACAGTGGTGCAATGGTACTTTTCGTACTCATAAGTGGGAATTTTCAAACCTATTTCCATGTCTTTATCCTACACTCCAACAGTTATCTTAATTTCAAATTTCAGCAATCTTTGTTCCAAGTTTAAGGAATTCACCCATATCCATTTTTTTACCAAATTTAGTACCATTTAGTACTTACCGTACACACGAATGTCAAAAACTATCTCCATATCTCAATTCTACACTCCAACAGCAATCATAATTTCAAATTTCAGGGTTTTAGCCCAATTGTACCAAATTTAATACCATACCATGGATCACCCAAATACAATTTGTACCAAATTTATTACCATGTAGTACTTTTCGTATATTTTAGTACGAATTTCCAAAACTACCTCAAAAAACTACAATTACATCTATTCTACACTCCAACAGCAATCTTAATTCCAAATTTTAAGTTTCCAGCTCTATCCGGTCAACCAAACATAATTAAAAATTTCCCAAACCATTTCCTAATATCAACGCTACTTCCCCAACCTTGATTCCCATAACAAATTTCAAGATTCTAGCAATATCCTTACATTAAAAAAATTGGTACTACATTTAGTGACTCTTAGTACTTTTCGTACACATATGAGTCGAATTTCCAAAAATCCTTTGGTATATCTTTCTATCCCTCCATCAGTGACCCTCATTCCAAATTTCACAATTTTAGCTCTACCGGTTCGCCTAATACAATATTTAGTACCTTTTAGTACTTTTCGTAGCGTTCTAGTTCGAATTTCAAAAAACCCATCCTTATATGACACCTTCGGACCAAGTGTAATACTCACCCAAAATGTCAAGTTTCAAGCTTCGGCCGTTTCGTATGGGCGTTGATGAATCAATCAGTCAGTCTGTGAGTCAATTACTTTACTCTTTTATTAGTCTATCGATGAGCAGGAAATTACAATGCCACATTCACACGAATTTTCAGAGTATTTCGAGCAAAAAGACGAAAAATTAAAAAGTTTCGAATTGATACAGAAATTGATACATATTATCGAGTGCCGTATTTGGCCAGACTGATTTTTTAAACTTTTGAAAACAGTATAATCTAAAATATTTAAATTAATTAACCAGGAAATTTTTGACTATACTAGTCAGGTCAGCAGCGAGCGAGAGATTTTTTCCACGTCTGGAAATATTCTCAACGAAAGACGTACTAGATTTTGAGTTCTAACTAGGACAAAATAATCTTTTTAAATAAGAATAGAAATTAAATAAAAAAGAAAAATTAATAGTGCATATGAATATTTTTTGAACAAATAAATGTACACCTATTCCTCTTTTTTTGTAATTTCGTGCGTGAGTGTGCGTGTTGGTGCCGTCTCGAAAACGCCGTGATTGTGCGTGAATTTGCATAAAAATTTTGGTCCGTGTTCGTGCATGTTCGGGCCTAATTTTTTAGGCACGCGCCCATCTCTACTATAAAAGTCCGGTGGTTCTGGTTAAATATTATATTTTAAAGTCCTGTTGCTCTTATTGAGAAATATTTTAAAAATGTGGTCCATAGAAAAATTGAGGGAGTGGATTTTCAAAAAAATTTCCAAGGACACAAATGGCGTGACTTTTCTAAAGAATATACTTTTCTCAGGACCAAACAGTTTGGATTTGGAAGAATGTATTTTCCATGGACACAAAAGACGGGAATTTAAAAATTGTTTTCCGAAGACACAAATGGCGTGTATTTTTAAAAAAAAATAATTTTCCCAAGGACACATCGAGCGTGGAGTTAGAAACGTATATTTTGCCAAGGGCACAAATGGCGTGGATTTTTTAAAGAAAATATTTTTCCAAGAAAACAAATAGCAGGGATTTTCTACGAAAACAAATTTTGAGAGGAATCAAAGGACGTTTTTTTAAAAAAATATGTTTTCGAATGACCCAGACGACGATCAAAAAAATATTTTTCAAGTGAACCAAAGGACGTGGATTTTTTAAAAGCCCACTTAAAAAACTTAAACGTCGTGGATTTAAAACTATCTTTTCAAGGGCCCAAAATAGGGGTTGTGGATTTTTCAAAAAACATCTTTTAAAAGGACAAAGTGCGTGGATATATTTCAAAGGACCAAAAAGGGCGTGCTTATTTTTCAAATGACAAAAAGGTCGTGGATATTTTTTGCAAATGGCATACAGGGAGTGGATCAAAGAATCATGACGGCGGAAATTCAAAAAAACAATTTTTCAAATATTTTCCATGTATGAAGCCTTTAAACCCCTTTGATTATTTTAACCTACGTTTGATGTCCTGTATACCATTTAACAAAATATTCTTAAAAGTCAACGTTTATAGACCTGTTGGGTCTTATAAAAAATAATACATAGAGTCTGCACTAGGATCCTTTAAAACATATTAAAAAATCCAAGAGTACCCTTCGAAAAATATTCTTAAAAAATATCCACGTGCATCCTTTGTGAAATATTCTTAAAAACTTCAATGCAAATCCTTATTAAAGTATTTAATTGAGTTCATTGAAAAATAATTTCTCAGGACCCTCTGATCACAATAGTAACCTTGATGGCTCTGTTAAAAAAATATTTCTTCAAATCGTTTCAATATAAAGGTACCAAGTCTATGGACCGATGAGTCCTTTGAAAATACTTTTTTGTTTTATAATCAATGTATCCATATAGTCTTGTAGTTTCGTTTGAGAAAAATTCTTAAAAGTCCGGTGGTTCTAGTTAAATATTATATTATAAAGTCCTGTTGCTCTTATTGAGAAATATTTTAAAAATGTGGGTCCATTGAAAATTAGAGGGGCACAAATGGCGGGAATTTTTTAAAGAAAATATTTTTATTTTTATACGAGTTATATAAGTTTTATGAAAACCCAAGGAGTATTTTTTTAATTTTTTAAGAAATTAAATTTTTTTTTGTATTTTTTTTTACAAACATTTTATCGTTTTTTTTTTTTAGTTTTTTTTTTTGGTAATTTTATTATTTTTTTTAGTGTTTGACCGTCTTTAATACATAGGAAGATATAAAACCACAAAAACACCCATATTTTGATGAAAAGATCAAAAGTTTAACTTTGACCTTGAAAATTCGTTTGAAAGCTGATTGTGTTATATGTCTAACAATAAAAGAATTATGAAAATGTCTCTATCCGTTCAATAGTTACAGAATTTTGATCAGAAAAAAAACGATACAGAACCACTGTGCGGCGAGGATTTTTTAAAAAAATTATTTTTTTAAAAGACCCAAAAGGCGTGATTTTGTTAAAAAATATTTTTCAAAGGATACAAACGGAGTGAATTTTTTAAAAATATTTTGTCAAAGACTAAAACGGCGTGGATATTTAACAAAATATTTTTCAAAGCACCCACACTGAGTGAATTGTTAAAAAAATATTTTTTTAAGGACTTAAACTGCGTGGATATTTACAAATATGTTTTTTAAAGGAACAATAAGGGACTGGATTTAAAAAAATCTATTTTCAAAAAAATAAAAAATGGGCGTGTATTTTTTAAAAAATCATTTTTTTGTTTAAGTCTGGAGTATTCCCCCATTGGCTTAACTTCATCACTTTCCTCTTTGTAGAGAAAAATGTTTACAAAACGCACCGACAGCTTGCAAAATTTACTGATCGCTACCAATATCATGATTTCATCCCGGCGAAGGGAATTATCAATTGGCTTTTCAGTTTTTGAAATGATGATTTTTTAGTGAAAACCTGAACTCTTTAAGCATCGAGTATTCTCATGTTAATGAGAATGATGCTCACTTTTCGGCTTTCCCAAAAAACACCAGAACAAAATATTTGCATTGTTTATATTGTTTTGTAAACATTTTTCTCTGCAAAGAGGAAAGTGATGAAGTTAAGCCAATGGGGGAATACTCCGGACTTAAACAATCATTTTTATTTTTGTTTTACAACAATTTTTTCAAAAGAGTTTTTAAACAAAATTGTTAAACAAAATTGTTAAACAAAATTGTTAAACAAAATTGTAAAAAAATCTACTTTCAAAAATTAAAAAAAATGGACGTGGATTTTTTTTTTTAAATAAATTTTCGATAATTTAAAACAAGTTGAAAGTCATAATCCTAATGCTCATCATATAAATGTAAGAGGGATTGGATTTAAAAACATCTATTTTCAAAAAAATAAAAAATTGGGCGTGGATTTTTTAAAAATAATCTTTTCAAACGACCCAATGTTCGTGCATTTTTAAATCGATTTTCAAAAACTTCTTAGTTTTTGTTTTAAAAATATTTTTCAAAAGACTCGAATGTGAGGACTTTTTAAACAAAATTGTTAAAAAAAATCTACTTTCAAAAATTAAAAAAATGGGCGTGGATTTTTTTAAATCAATTTTCAATAATTTAAAACTATTCGAAAAGTCATAACCCTAATGGTCGTCATATATTCGGAGGAATTTATAAAAAAAGTCCAATATTGGACTATCATCCAAACTTTGATCTTTAACACAAAATATACTTCAAAATAAGCCAATACAAAATGTTTGGGATTTTTTTTTAAATCCCCAAGTGGGGTTAGCCCCATAAAAAGTCTTTGTTTCAAAAACCATTCTTAGAAAATCTACATTTACAACAGTTTATGTTTTTAATTTATTAATTCCCTTTTTAAACCCTGCCATACCTTGTATTAAGTTTGATAACATTTCATTACTTGATTATCCTCTAAAAATAAAAATAACATTTGACCTACTCAGTATGCAACAGCAGTCAGCTGCTGCTAGTAATTACTCACGCCGTATAAAGTGCAGGCATGTACAAAAGTATGCCAGTAATGCACCAAACCCCCACAGAAGTATTTGAAGATATACAAAGGATGATAGTTGGTGGTTTCGTTGCATGGTTGCTGGTTAGTTGACTGGTGAAGGTCGTAGTCAGTCATGTATGCCATGCACATTTCATAAGCTGTTATTTGGAGAATACATGATGGCTTCACAGCAGAACCTTTGAACATGTAACAGAGGAGCAAAAAATAATACCATAGCAAAAACAAGTGCGCACATATCTGTCTAACCCCAAGGCTATGAATTACCAGTAATACGCCATTTGGTGTGACCTTCAAGTTGTAGCACAAACACTGTTGAATTGCCCTTAATGAATATTAGACATAAGTGCAGAGTGCAGCAGATAATTAATTATAACGAAATGTGAAAACATCCGTTTTTTTTTTTTTTTTAATTAGCGGGCGGAAAGATGGGTGGTTGATTTGAATAACAAGTCATTGTGAAATTATTAACGCAAGGGTGGTGCTCTCCAAAGGATATGTTAATGTGAAATAATTTGTTTCCATGTTAAAAACATAATAATTTCTGAAAATACAACAAGTTACTGAAATACACATTATTTCATATGACTCTCTAAATAACAAAGAGCAGGAAATTCATGTTAATGTTCCTTCTAATTTGTTTACATCATTTTAAATGGTTTGCCCAATAAAATGTTGGCCCATAACACTCACCAGCCGAAAACAGCAAAACATGTCACTCCTCATTTAAATGTAATAAAATTGTTGGCAATAAATGTTGAAATTTATACCACCTACAAAAACGTTTACGAATTCAAATTCATTTACATTAAACTCTCATTAATTTCTATTATTTATTTCTTGACATTACATTCGTCATTCGTCGTCATTCTACTCCTTGTCACTCACTGTCTTCTCATTGGTATTCATAACACCCGTGTTTTGGCATTGTTTGGAATTAAATCAAAATATTCTGTTTCTCTGTTTTGTTGGAGAATTCATGATGCCAAATACACCCCCCATACGCCCACTATTCCTCCCTCCCACAAATAAGAAAACCTGCCAACGTCAACAAAATACGCCAAAGGTATCAATTTTGTTCTGGTATTCAACATTTATGGCTATTCGGCAACAATTTATGGTATGTAGGACGTTAACGAATTCCTTCCTATGTATTTAAAGAAATCTGAACACGTTCCTCAAACTGGAGCATTGATTGGTGGCCAAGGCAAAAAGAAGAGGGACATTTTTGCTTACCTTTACCATTTAAGGCTCATTAACATTCAATAAATTTAACAACTTGGACATTTTTCTCCATTCTGTACAAATTTTTATTACAGTTATCGATAATAGCAACTGTCCGGCATACACACATATATTCCCACAATATCACCGAAGAATAAATGAGGGTACGCCGATTCATATTGGCTCAAATTTGTAACATCTAAAGAAATGAATATTGGAGAGTTCGACAAACGCTATGTTTGGGCCATGGTATGCACCTAGTATGGTACATTAACAAGTAAGAAAGTATCAGTCAGCTGAGCCGACAGAGATATACCCTCAGCCACGTACCCGAAGAAAAAAAGTTAACACAATATTTCTGTAGGTTTTTTAGCTGTTGGCAAAATTTTCCAGGATGGAAAGGGCCACAAAAAACTACATGTTGCAACAAAATTCAGAATGATCCAAGACGAGTGCATTTTTTTCCAAACTTTGGGTAGGGTGTACCCATAGGAGTGATCCGATGTAGTACATATTCGGACCTAATACAAATCTGTAGGAAATATTTTTTTTTCTTTATTAGTCTATGGATATTTTCCATACAAACTATATAATTAAATATGTTGTACTTAATTTTCTGAATTTAAATATATTACAATTTTAATTTTCAATTTACAAAGTTTAACCTAAATCGATTTCTCTCGTAAAGGGTTATTTTACACATTAGCCAGTTTAGGTGGTGCCGGTAGGATTTTCTGGACCTTTTTGGGTCATTATCTCAGGAAGTATGGACTTTCCCACGAAAAAAAAAATTACAACGTCGTAACAGGGGCCGCAAGTGCAACCTGCTGCGTCACAAATTAATAAGATCAGAGAGGAGTTGTTAAATTATACTTTTTCCAAATTTTGTGTGGGAGGTACTCAAATGAGTGGACAGATATAGTCCTTATTAGAACTCGATCTATGCCTGAAAGTTATATTACCAATAGCAAAGTTTGAGTTATCATGTCCACAATCTTGGCGAACAATTTTGAACCTTTGTGGGGGAGGTACCGGAAGGAGTGGACCGATATGGTCTATCTTCGAATTTAAACTAAGTTTGGACAAAATATTGAAAGACCCAAAATTTTAACCAAATATGTTGATCCGTTCGTGCACTCCAACTACGACACATGGTATTATATGGGTTGTTTGCAGTTTTCGTGCTGATTTCTGAGGATATATGGACTTGCTCCTGAAAAAAATTATATCGTCGTAATGGCGGTAGTGAATACAAGTGGCTGCAACAAAAATCAAAGCGATTCGAAAGCAGGCCTTAAACTGCACTTAAGCAAAATTTTGTGTGGGAGGTACCCGAAAGAGTGAACCAATAGGGTCCATATTGGAACCTCATCTATGTCTGGTAGAAATGTCACGATGTGCAAAGTATGGACTAATTCGGTTACTCCCTTCAAGAGTTATCGTGCGGACAATTTTTCCGAACATTTTTGAACTTTTGTGGGGGAGGTACCTGAAGGAGTGGACCGATATGGCCCATCTTCGAACTTAAATCAAATCTGTACAAAATATTTCGATGCCCAAAATTTGAACCGAATCGATTGATCCGTTCGAGAGTTATCGTGCGCACCAGCCAGACAGACGGGCAGACAGACAGACAGACGGACGGACATTGCTAGATCGACTCAAAATTGTCTGAAACGGATATCGTACAAACATACTTGGGTTCTAAAACCATTGTTTCGATGAAGCACATTTTTGGCCGTATCAAAGTGTAAATACCCTCTTTAGCCTAAAGGCTGAGGGTATAATCAGACCTACATGAGTCAATGTCTTAACAGACAGGAAGCACGAGCAACCCAAAAATATATTTCACAACGCTGAAAATGATAACTACTCCCAACTCGAATATATATTAAAAGATATTTTAACCAACTCGTGGAGTTTTAAAAAACTATTTTCCCAACTCGTGGACTTTTTGAACATATTTTCCCAAGTCGTGGACATTTTAAAATATATTTCTCAACTCGTGGATTTTTTTAAAATATTTTTAAAACTCGTGGTCTTTTAAAAAATATTATTCCCAACTTGTGAATCTGTTACAAATATTTTTCCCAACTCGTGGATTATAAAAAAATGTTTACCCAACTCGTGGATTTAAAAAAAAAAAAAACATTTTACCCAATTCGTGGATTTTTAAAAAATATTTTACCCAACTCGTGGATTTTTAAAAAATATTTTACCCAACTCGTGGATTTTTAAAAAAATATTTTACCCAACTCGTGGATTTTTAAAAAATATTTTACCCAACTCGTGGATTTTTAAAAAAATATTTTACCCAACTCGTGGATTTTTAAAAAATATTTTACCCAAATCGTGGATTTTTAAAAAAATATTTTACCCAACTCGTGGATTTTAAAAAATATTTTACCCAACTCGTGGATTTATAAAAAATATTTTACCCAACTCGTGGATTTTTAAAAAATATTTTACCCAACTCGTGGATTTATAAAAAATATTTTACCCAACTCGTGGATTTTTAAAAAATATTTTACCCAACTCGTGGATTTTTAAAAAATATTTTACCCAACTCGTGGATTTTTAAAAAATATTTTACCCAACTCGTGGATTTTTAAAAAATATTTTACCCAACTCGTGGATTTTTAAAAAATATTTTACCCAACTCGTGGATTTTTAAAAAATATTTTACCAACTCGTAGTGTTTAAAAAATATATATTTTTCCCAAATCAAGAATTTTTTAAAAAGTATTTTTTCCAACTCGTTATTCTTTTTTAATAGTTTCCGAACTCTTCGAATTTTTACAAAATAGTTTTCCCAACTCTTCGAATTTTTACAAAATAGTTTTCCCAACTCCTGGATTTTTTTAAATAAAACTAAATAAAACTCGTGGTTTTTTTACAATCCTTTTTCCCAACTCGTGTTTTTTTTACAATCCTTTTTCCCAACTTGTAGATTTCTTCAAAAATATTTGTCCGAACTCAGGGATTTTTAAAAAATATTCTGCCCAACTCGTTGATTTTTTAGAATATATTTTTCCTAACTCCTGGATTTTTAAAAAATATTTTTCCCAATTCGCGAATGTTTTAAAAAATATTTTTCCCAACTCGTGCATTTTTTTAAAAATAATTTTCCAACACGTGGACTGTCTAAAAATATTTTTTCCCAATTCCTGAATTTTTTAAAAATATTTATCTCAATTTTGGATTTTTTAAAAAAATATTTTTTTCCATCTCGTAGATTTTTAAAAAATATTTTACCCAACTCGTGGATTTTTAAAAAATATTTTACCAACTCGTAGTGTTTAAAAAATATATATTTTTCCCAAATCAAGAATTTTTTAAAAAGTATTTTTTACAACTCGTTATTCTTTTTTAATAGTTTCCCAACTCTTCGAATTTTTACAAAATAGTTTTCCCAACTCCTGGATTTTTTTAAATAATATTTTCCCAACTCGTGGTTTTTTTACAATCCTTTTTCCCAACTTGTAGATTTCTTCAAAAATATTTGTCCGAACTCAGGGATTTTTAACTCCTGGGTTTTTAAAAAATATTTTTCCCAATTCGCGAATGTTTTAAAAAATATTTTTCCCAACCCGTGCATTTTTTTAAAAATAATTTTCCAACACGTGGACTGTCTAAAAATATTTTTTCCCAATTCCTGAATTTTTTAAAAATATTTATCTCAATTTTAGATTTTTTAAAAAAATATTTTTTTCCATATCGTAGATTTTTAAAATAATATTTTACCCAACTCGTGGATTTTTAAAAAATATTTTACCCAACTCGTGGATTTTCAAAAAATATTTTACCCAACTCGTGGATTTTTAAAAAATTTTTTACCCAACTCGTGGATTTTTAAAAAAATATTTTACCCAACTCGTGGATTTTTAAAAAATATTTTACCCAACTCGTGGATTTTTAAAAAATATTTTACCCAACTCGTGGATTTTTAAAAAATATTTTACCCAACTCGTGGATTTTTAAAAAATATTTTACCCAACTCGTGGATTTTTAAAAAATATTTTACCCAACTCGTGGATTTTTAAAAAATATTTTACCAACTCGTAGTGTTTAAAAAATATATATTTTTCCCAAATCAAGAATTTTTAAAAAGTATTTTTTCCAACTCGTTATTCTTTTTTAATAGTTTCCGAACTCTTCGAATTTTTACAAAATAGTTTTCCCAACTCCTGGATTTTTTTAAATAATATTTTCCCAACTCGTGGTTTTTTACAATCCTTTTTCCCAACTTGTAGATTTCTTCAAAAATATTTGTCCGAACTCAGGGATTTTTAAAAAATATTCTGCCCAACTCGTGGATTTTTTAGAATATATTTTTCCTAACTCCTGGATTTTTAAAAAATATTTTTCCCAATTCGCGAATGTTTTAAAAAATATTTTTCCCAACTCGCGCATTTTTTTAAAAACAATTTTCCAACACGTGGACTGTCTAAAAATATTTTTTCCCAATTCCTGAATTTTTTAAAAATATTTATCTCAATTTTGGATTTTTTAAAAAAATATTTTTTTCCATCTCGTAGATTTTTAAAAAATATTTTACCCAACTCGTGGATTTTTAAAAAATATTTTACCCAACTCGTGGATTTTTAAAAAATATTTTACCCAACTCGTGGATTTTTAAAAAATATTTTACCAACTCGTAGTGTTTAAAAAATATATATTTTTCCCAAATCAAGAATTTTTTAAAAAGTATTTTTTCCAACTCGTTATTCTTTTTTAATAGTTTCCCAACTCTTCGAATTTTTACAAAATAGTTTTCCCAACTCCTGGATTTTTTTAAATAATATTGTCCCAACTCGTGGTTTTTTAAAAAAATATTTTACCCAACTCGTGGATTTTCAAAAAATATTTTACCCAACTCGTGGATTTTTAAAAAATATTTTACCCAACTCGTGGATTTTTAAAAAAATATTTTACCCAGCTCGTGGATTTTTAAAAAATATTTTACCCAACTCGTGGATTTTTAAAAAATATTTTACCAACTCGTAGTGTTTAAAAAATATATATTTTTCCCAAATCAAGAATTTTTTAAAAAGTATTTTTTCCAACTCGTTATTCTTTTTTAATAGTTTCCCAACTCTTCGAATTTTTACAAAATAGTTTTCCCAACTCTTCGAATTTTTACAAAATAGTTTTCCCAACTCCTGGATTTTTTTAAATAATATTTTCCCAACTCGTGGTTTTTTTACAATCCTTTTTCCCAACTCGTGGTTTTTTTACAATCCTTTTTCCCAACTTGTAGATTTCTTCAAAAATATTTGTCCGAACTCAGGGATTTTTAAAAAATATTCTGCCCAACTCGTGGATTTTTTAGAATATATTTTTCCTAACTCCTGGATTTTTAAAAAATATTTTTCCCAATTCGCGAATGTTTTAAAAAATATTTTTCCCAACTCGTGCATTTTTTTAAAAATAATTTTCCAACACGTGGAGTGTCTAAAAATATTTTTTCCCAATTTTTGAATTTTTTTAAAAATATGTATCTCAATTCTTGGATTTTTTAAAAAAATATTTTTTTCCATCTCGTAGACTTTTACAAATATTCCTAACTCATGGAGTTTTTAAAAATATTTTCCCAACTCGTGAATTTTTTTTAAATTTTTTTCCAAACTCGTGGATTTTTACAAAAAAAATATTTTTCACAACTCGTGGATATTTTACAAATATTTTTCCAACTCGTGGATTTTTTTAAAAAATATTTTCCCAGCACGTGGACTTTCTAAAAAATATTTTTTTTCCAATTCTTTAATTTTTTTTTTAAATATATTTTTCCAACTCGTAGATTCTTTAAACAATGTTTCTCCAACTCGTAGATTTTTTAAACAGCATTTTTTCCAAAACGTGGATTTTTTAAACAATATATTTCCAAACTCGTGGATTTAAAAAAAATATTTTTCCAACTCGTGGATTTAAAAAAAAATATTTTTCCAACTCGTGGATTTAAAAAAAACTTGTGGATTTTTTTAAAGAACGTTTTTCCAACTCGTGGATTTAAAAAAAATATTTTTCAAACTCGTGGATTTAAAAAAAATATTTTTCCAACTCGTGGGTTTTTTAATAAATATTTTTCCAACTAGTGGATTTTTTAATAAATATTTTTCCAACTGGTGGATTTTTTAATAAATATTTTTCCAACTCTAAGATTTTTTAAAAATATTTTTCCAACTCATGGATTTTTTTAAAAAAAAAAAATTTCAACTCGTGGATTTTTTACAAATATTTTTCCCAACTTGTAGATTTTTAAAAAAATATTTTTCTAATTCAAGATTTTTTAAAAAATGTTTTACCAACTCGCGGATTTTTTAAAAAAAGTTTTTAAAACTCTTGTATTTTTTTAAAAATATTTTCAAACTCGTGGACTTTTAATTTTTTTTTTTTCAAAATCGTGGATTTAAAAAAAATGTTCCCAACTCTTGTTTTTTTTTAATATTTTCTCAACACGTGAATTTTTTAAGAAATTTTTCCCAACACGTGGACTGTCTACAAAATATGGTTTTTTTCAATTCTTTTTTTTAATATTTTTCCAACTCGTGTACTCTTTAAACAATGTTTTTCCAACTCGTGGATTTTTTAAACAAAATTTTTCCGAATCGTGGATTTAAAAAAAATATATTTTTCAAATCGTGGATTTTTTAAGCAATATTTTTCCAATTAGTGGATTTTTATAATAAATATTGTGGATTTGAAAAATATTTTTCCCAACTCGTGAATGTTTTAAAAAATATTTTCTTACCACTTGGATTTTTAAAAAAAAATTTTTTTCTCAACACGTAAATTTGTTAAAAAATATTTTCTCAACACGTAATTTTTTTAAAAAATATTTACCCATTGAATTTTTTAACAAAAGTTTTTACAAGTCGTGGATTTTTAAAAAAGTATATTTTTCCAACTCGTGAATTCTTTAAACAATACTTTTCCAACTCGTGGATTAAAAAAAAATATTTTTCAAATGGTGGATGTTTTAAGCAATATTTTTCCAATTCGTCGATTTTTAATAAAAATTTTTCCAAATTTTTAAAAAATATTTTTCCAACTCGTAAATTTTTTAAAAATATTTTTCCAACTCATGGATTTTTTAAAAATATTTTTCTACCTCGTGGATTTTTTACAAATACTTTCCCAACTAGTGGATTTTTTTAAAATAATTTCCCACTCGTGGATTTTTTTACAAATATTTTCCCCAAATCGTGAATTTTTTTTTACAAATATTTTCCCAACTTGTGGGTGTTTTAAACAATATTTTTACAACTCGTGGATTTTTTTAAATGAATATTTTTGCAACTCTCGGAATTTTTTAAAGAATATTTTTCCAACTCTTGGATTTTTTAAAGAATATTTTTCCAACTCTTGGATTTTTTAAAGAATATTTTTCCAACTCGTGGATTTTTTAAGTAACATTTTTCCAACTCGTGCATTTTTTAATAAATATTTTTCCAACTCGTGGATTTTTTACAACTATTTTTCCAACTTGTGGATTTTTTAAAAAATCATCCCAAACGAAAAACACCAACCTTCCTAAAAAAATATTTTCCAACTCGTGGATTTTTTTAAAAGAATATTTTCAATTCCTGGATTTTTTAAAACATATTTTATATAAAAAATATTTACCAACTCGTGGATTTTTTTAAAAGAATATTTCTCAATTCCTGTATTTTTAAACATATTTCCAACTCGTGGATTTTTTACAACTATTTTTCCAACTTGTGGATTTTTTAAAAAATCATCCCAAACGAAAAACACCAACCTTCCTAAAAAAATATTTTCCAACTCGTGGATTTTTTTAAAAGAATATTTTCAATTCCTGGAATTTTTAAAACATATTTTATATAAAAAATATTTACCAACTCGTGGATTTTTTTAAAAGAATATTTCTCAATTCCTGTATTTTTAAACATATTTTATATAAAAAAATATTTTCCAACTCGTGGATTTTTTTTTAAATTTTCCAATTCGTGGATTTAAAAAAATTATAAAAATGATTTTCTAAAAATATTTTTTTAATCATTGATTTTTTTAAAATTATTTTTTTTTAAATTATAAAATATTTTTAATCATTGTTTTTTTTTTTAAATTATTTGGTTGCTTATTGATTTTTAAAAACACATTTTTCCTCATTCTTGATTTTTTTCCATATAGTTTTTAAAAACCGACGAGTTGTGGTTGATTAAACAATCTTTAAAAACCACACGAAGTGTTTTTGATGAAAAAAAAATATTTAAAAAATCCACGAGATGTGAGTTATTGAAAAAAAAATATTCTTGAAAAATTCTACTCGAACGGATCAATCAATTTGCTCCAAACTTAACACATCATAATATTTTGTCCAAACTTATATCAAGTTCGAAGATCGCCGATATCGGTCCACTCATTTGGGTACCTCGTACACAATATGTCAATTTTCTGGAAAAAATTTCAGTTTTGAATTTTGTTCGCAGATTGTTCTCGCGGACCTTACTATGACCGGACAATTGTTTAGAGGGCATGCCTATGACCCAAATGCTCAAAAAACCGTTAGGCACCAACTTAAATTGACGACGAGCACGATAGCCGAAGCTTTGCTATCGTATATAAAGTTTCAAGAAGGCATTTATGGGACAACACCTTCGGGTGCTTTCTACACAAAAGTTCACAAGTGCAGCTTAAAAGTTGCCTAAGGGCACTTTAAAAGTTGTTCCAAGATTGTTTTGAAATTTTTATGAATGTTACCCCTTGATATCCTGTTTAGAGCGATACTAATGTTTTTCGTGGGCAAGTGCCTTCCCATATAAAAGCTATAAAAGAGATCCTCTGCTAAGGACGTCAATCAAACTTAATATATAATATGTGGGAAGGGTACCGGTCAAATCTCTCTCCCAAGCGCTCACAATATATACACTGGTGTGCGAAATAATAGAACCACAATCGTCACAATGCATTTAAACGTTTCTAAAACTCTTCCGGGCACTGTGTTATGGCGGATTTTACATATTTATAATAAAATAGTATCCCATAAATAAAATTCAATCAACAGTTGCCCAATTTGGGGTTCCATGTGGTATTGGGCAGGGCAGTGATATGATTGGCCCTATAAGGAGGTGTGAAAAATAAAAGAGCCAACCTAAGTTAACAAGAATATTTCTTAAGAAAATTGTAATTTGACCAATTAAATCCTAGAAGAAAAGTTAGTTATCCTTCTAAGCATTTTTTTCCAGAATAAATTCCGCACCGCTTATTACATCTTCGATCTTGAAATAGGACCATAAAAGATAATTGACGAATTTTAGCTAGTATTTGATCCACCTAGTGTAACTGGATGTCAGATGTTTAACCTCCGGATAAATACAGAGCCGCAGCAAAATTGAAATTATATATTTCTTTCACAAAAGTTGTTACTGTTTCCCTAGGACGCAATAGTACTAGAATAGATACAAGGTACAGCCAAATAAAAGGTACAGATGCTCCAATAATAAAGGTTGGTATGAGACTACACAACAGCTAAAAATAAAAGGCTTAATCACATAATCCGGAAGAAGTTACACACAATATATTTTCATTATACCCTTTTTCCAACAAATTCCTAAATGAATACATTTCCCTTTTCCTGTACGTCTGTCTGTCACCCGTCAAGGTTCATTTAATGTCAACCATTGAGTAAACAAACATTTATTCTCTCTGATAAGCATATTTGACGGGGATAATACATCAATCCACTACGAAACAAAAATGTCAAAACACTTCTTCCCACCCCTTCCAAAACTTTGATTGGGCTGGAAATTGATGTAAAGATGAAGAAAACTTAAATGCTGAAATGCTTCCTTATGCCACGTGCTTAAAGGATATACCAGAGTGATTGTATGTTGTTCGTTTTCTGTATTGATTGTTTATACAGAAGGATTGAAGGATTTATTTCATCTTCTATTTTCTTCTTAAGGAGAAACGAAACAAAAATCACGTTAAGCAAAGACAACGGAGCTTAAAGTGAATCCAAAATATTAGGTTTGACAGCGATGAAAAACAGGAAAAAGCCTTTAAGCATAACCAAAGGAATGGGTAATTGGTCAGGACATTGTCAGTATAGGTGAAAATAGAAAGAAGAAAGAATTCAGTAGAACATATTGAGGATATTTTGATCATTATTGTTACTAAGGAAGAAATAAGTGGTAAACGGTATGACTTATAAAAAGTACTCAGGGGCGGTTATCTGTAATAAAATAGCTAAAAACTTGTTATCTAATATGTTTAATTCCTTAAAGATACCATCTATTCTACAAAAACACTCAACTATATTTAATATGTGATTTGTCATAAACTTGTGTATAATCCATGAAAAATGATGCCATGATTCTCAGGCCACCATAAAACATAAGTAATCTTTTACAAGAAAAGTGACCAGTCACGTTATTCCTAAGTAATCGTATAAAGGGCTTCCTCTTGATAAACAACAACAAAAACTACATGTATTATCCTTTCGTATTGTTCCAAAGTCCTAAATATTTGTTAGTAAAGTAGACATGTCCATTTATCCTGAAGTGCTAGTCATCTGTCATATAAGCCACAGTAAATACAACAAAGTAACAAGAATTCTGGCAAATTTCTTTTTGTGGTTCTTATCCCCACAATTCTCTCTATACCGTTGCACACATACATACATACCAGAACATCTATGAAACCACATGAATGAAGTATTAGGAAATAAAGAACACCTTTTGTCTTGCACAAAAATCACAGTTCACAAGGGTTATGTTTATATAACTTGTACAAAATATTTCCTTGTCATGTTGTTATATTATTGTTGCTTTTGTACTTTGTTATGTGTATAGACTTGCACCCTCCTCTAACACTTTATGATTCAAGAAATATTTTTTCTAGTTCACAAGAACAATATCCTAGTTGGTAATAGCTTTGCTGTTTTGTTGCGGCTGCTGCTACTGCAGATCATAATAAATATGCCGGGGAGTTAGTTGTACCTTTTTGGTGAATCACATCCCAGACATTTGTATTCAGTTTGTGTCTCCACACAGCTGCCACAACTGGCTATTATTTTTCTGTGTAGTATGTGGTTGGAATGTGTCACTATGTATATTACGTTATGTGCTGCCGAAGAAAACATTTTGTAAATTGAACAGAAATTACTCGTGATTCATGTTTATTGTGCGTCCTTAAAAATAAATCATACTTTATAGGCTTAAAATGTAACCCCCTGGTGTTTATACAGTGTTTAAAGAAGGAAAAGTGGAAACACTGCGAAAACGAAACCAAAGAATTTACGAAAAAATATGTTTGAATGATTATTTTCTTATTGACCAACGTGTTTCATTTGTTCCCATATCATCCCCAAAGGGATAAGGGAGACTTTTCTCATTTCAATGAGTGCACGCCAATTTATATTGGCTCACTGACATGGGACCTACTTTTAACCGCCGAGTCCTAATGGAAGTAATTTGCCACCGTCGAAAATTTTGATTTTCTTCTAAATGCAAGGCGGACATGCTAGCCACTGCACTATGGTAGTTCTGAAGGTATATTTTAGGCAAAGTACCTCTAAACCTTTTTACATAGACATAAAGAAAACTCTTTAAGTAGAATACTTTTTAAAGGACCTTTATAAAGAGAAAACACTGTGGAGACCTTCTGTGGACAATGTCTTAACGGGTTTTGTTAAATAACATACTTACTTACTTAGCTGGCCCATTACAGAACATTTGTTCTATAGGCCGAACTAAGAAGAGATCTCCATTCCTCTCTATTTGTTGCTTTGCACTCTGGAATACCGCGCCTTTTCATCTCATCATCCACTTGTTTGCGCCATCTATTCCTTGGCCTGCCAATTCTGCGTGCACCGCCATGTGGCATGTATTCATAACATACCTCTCACAATTCTTCTATAAGCGGAAGAACTTTTAAACTTTCAAGTGATTTCTATAGAGAGAAGAATCTGTGGAATGTCCATGGGCAGATGTTTTTATAGTATAACTACAATTTAAAGCTCTTCCAAATTTAAAACTATACAGACAGACGTTGTAGAAGGTATTTCATAAACAGAACATAGTCTAAAAGTTTTCTATAACAGTGACCCTTTTACATATATTTCGTAGATAGTTTACAGCGTAGACAGAAGACTTCTTCTGATAGACAGAAGAGTTCTTCTACTTTTGAAGAACATTGCAGACTATTTTAAGTCCATCTAAAGAAGACCCTTTAAGAGTAACCTATAGACAGAAGACCTTGTAAAAGTTCTTATAACCGGAAGACCTTTAAAAAGTCTCCTGTTAATGGGTAACCATTTGTGGACGAAAAACATTTAAAATGTCTTTTATGGACAAATCTTCGTTGTAGGCATCTCAACCTTTTAAAAATCTCCAGTGAGTGGATGGACTTTTAAATATATGTAAAAACTTTTGCTCCACAACTTTTTCAGATGTAATTCGAATGCTTTTAGTTGTAATTCGAGAATTCCAGTTGTAATTCGTAACATTTTATTTGTAATTCGAGAATTGCATTTGTAATTCGAAACATTTCAATTGTAATTCGAGTTATTCCATTTGTAATTCGAATTATTCTATTTGTAATTTGAATTATTCCATTTGTAATTCGAATTATTCCATTTGAAATTTGAATCATTCTATTTGAAATTCAAATCATTTTATTTGTAATTCGAAAAACCCAGATATAAAATCAATACAAAAACTTTCGAATTTCAAATAAAATAATTCGAATTACAAATGGAATAATACAAATTTAAAATGGAAAAATTCGAATCACAAATGGAATAAGTCGAATTACAAAAGGAAAAATTCGAATTACAAATGGAATAATTCGAATACAAATGGAATAATTTGAATTACAAATGAAATGTTTCGAATTACAAATTAAATGTTACGAATTACAACTGTAATGTTCCGAATTATACCTGAAAAAGTTGAAGGCACACAAAATTTAAAAGTGTTCCATATATTTTATGGGCTTTCATTATTGATATACCCTCAGCATTTATACTAACGAGGGTATATGGGAAATGTTGCCAATTATTTCATATTCCATTTCCAAAAAATTGATTTTTTTTCTTTTCGCGCTACGTTAACGATTTTTGGTACATAGGTTAAGAAAAAATTCCCCAGTATAAATCCGCTCGCGAGCAAATTTTTGGTTGTTGCGGACAAATGTTATCGAGGTTTCATTTCTGCTTTTAAGAAACAAATTATTTTAAAAACGCTAATTATTTTATTGAATACAATTGTCACTAAAAAGTTATCACGAGGTGACGTCATTAAGTAGATTGCATAATGTCTTAAACGGAAATAGAGTTCAAATAAACCGCTTAACTTATATGCATTGTTAAAATATGTGTAAATCGCGTAGTTATCAAAATCGTTTTGTCCGCATGTGATTTTCATGTACAGCAAAACCATATCTTTTAATTTGTATATATTTTTCGAAATATATGTAACTTGGACGCTTAGATGTAGCATCGGCTGCATCTAAGCATTAAAAAAACTATAAAACATCTTAAATTTGCGCAAGGTACAATAAATTTTGTTCCGCATCCGGTTTCAGTGTCACCCTGAAAGTCTACATCGATATATATCTATTTCAAGGCGATCAATCAGGAACTGTGGATGTAGCATCACACACTATTTTTTGGGATAAAATGAATGTAGCTCCCTTATCAGTGAAGTTTTTAAATCTCTGTTTCCACAAAAACGAAGATGCTGCGCTCTTTTTTTCATTGCAGTGGAAACGGCCCCCAGAATACGCGATAAAATGCGCTATATTTTCGAAGTAGTGGAATGTGGACTAGTTCTGTCACGGCACGTTTTGATGCAGTTCAACCGGAGTCGTGAAAAAGGCACTCCACTCCTCATATTTTAACCGCATTTGGATGCAATCCAAAGAATCACATCCACTTGTCACATTTTAACAACATCCGGATGCAGTTCAGCGGAGTCGTGAAAAAGGCACTCCAATTCCTCACAATTTAACAGAATCCGGATGCAGTCCAAACGGAGTCGTGATAAAGGCACTCCGTTCGCTACATATTATTAGCAGTTGTTAGAGATCCCTACATGTACATAAATCAGTTTGTACATCATCAACATTTGTTAATACAAACTAAATAATATTTCATTTGTGAACATTTTTCCGGTAACTCAAGAGAAGAAAATTTCCGAATGGAGTGCTGTTGCAGTACATGTCGAAATCTTAACTGGTGATGGGAAGACAACCCATTTAGCAAATGAAGCAAAAACAGTTCAGCTTGGAACAAATGGAGAGCGGAGGAAAGACGCATGTTTGCGATTGAATTCAAAGGAGAATTTTCATAATTTGTGTTAATATAATAAAGTTCTTAATATTTTTGTTTTACACAAATAATGCATTTTATTTGTTCTGGCATATTTTGTAATGGCTTGCACAATTTCCGCAGAATGCCTGTATCAAAACACGTGCTTTGGACTGCCTCCTATTCTACCCCAAAGGGTCAGTTAAAATGCAATGCCAAAGGGTCAGTTAGAATGCAATGCCAAAGGGTCAGTTAAAATGCAGTGCCAAAGGGTCAGTTAAAATGCAGTGCAATGGAGTGCCTCTTTCCGTAGTCACGCTCTTGTAAAAATCATGAGTGAAAATGCATAATTTAATGCACCTCCAGATCACTTGTACGTATCATTTAACTGCCTCTTTGGAGGCAAACTTTTTGCTGGGTTTCCTACCTTGGAATTTCACGTATCTTGCGTTTTAGTAGATGGAATTTCACAAATAAAGATTTATTAGATCCGCAACGTAAAAATCTAAAATTTGCAATCAAGTACGAGTAAATCGAATGACAATTGTAAAAATTAGGCCCGAAAAATATGATTTTTAGAAAAATGTTCGCACAATATTTTCGTATTTGGATGCAGATTTCTGTGAAGCTGTGTAGGCTACTATCACGACATATATATCAAATAACTCAGAATCGGGAGTTCTACAATCCTTTATATACGATTTTTTGAAAAACTTATTAACGGTCCAAAAGTTGGCTTTCGTAATATGTTGTCCAAACTTAGTTTAAGTTCGAAGATGGGTTATATCGGTCCACTCCTTCCCTCCCCCACAAATGTTCGGAAAATTTGTGCGCACAACAACTCTTGAAGGAAGTAACCGATTTGGTCCATACTTTGCACATCGTGGAATTTCTACCAGACTTAGACGAGGTTCAATCGGTCCACTCCTTCGGGTACCTCCCACACAAAATTTCGGAAAAGTTTAGTTTAGGACCTGTTTACGAATCGATTTGATTTTTGTTGTAGCAACTTGTATTCACTGCCCCTCCTATAACGGTATAAGTTTCATCAGGGGCAAGTCCCTTCTTTCTGAGAAAATAGCCTGAAAGATACAAAAAAGCCCTATGGCGCCGTGTGTAGTGGTGGTTCGAAGATAAGCCATATCGGTCCACTCCTTCAGGTACCTCCCCCACAAAAGTTCAAAAATGTTCGGAAAAATTGTGCGCACGATAATTCTTGATGGGAGTGACCGATTTGGTCAATAATTTACACATCCTTAAATATCTCACATATATAGATAAGGTTCGAATATGGACTATATTTCTCCACTCTTTCGGGTACCTTCCACACAAAATTTTGGATAAATTGAACTTAAGACCTGCTCTCGAATCACTTTGATTTTTGATGAATGAACTTACATTCGCTGCCTCAATTACAGCAGTAAAAGTTTTTTCAGGGGCAAGTCCATACTTCTTGAGAAAACAGCCTGAAAGTGGTAAAAAACCCCTATAGCACCATATGTAGTGGTTGGAGGGCTCGAACCGAATATATTACCGAATATAGCTATATTATGTTTTTCGCAGGTTAGTGTGATAAAAAAGCCCTTTCTATCGATATCCCCGCAAATTTTTAATCCTATCCATACTTTTGTCGGTGCATACCGCCTAAATTTTGAAAACCCCCCTAAATACATAAGTCTTTTTTTTTTGGGAAAAAAGTATTTCAATCCACACAGGCTGAGGGTATATCTCGGTCGGCAAAGCCGACTGATACTTTTTTACTTGTTATTATTGTTGTTCGTTTTATCTATAAAAGACAAACCATTGCGATTTTCCATCCCAATACTGAGACAAATATTGTAGCCAAGACAATAGTTAGAAGTCTCTAGTTCATTGCAAGATAAGCACTGGAATGCCCTTTCAGGCAGTGGTGGCTTTGCAAAAGTGCAAAGTTCTCATAAAAAGAATTGACTATTTACCAAAATTTGCACTTTCACAAGGTCAAAACTGTCTGAAGGACGTTGAAATAAGACCCAAAGCGCCTATTAAGACATCTTTCCTTACTAATCGCCCCACTCTAACGTTATTTACAGAATACATATCAACGGACTTTCCATTTTGGCACCCGGTTTTTTACATGACGTGTCCTTGCAATCCGCAATTTCGTTTGGCTCAAACCCCCGACCTCATAACCTCTGATCTCAATACTTTTCTGAACAATGTAAATGCTGATTAGAAGGGTTGAGAGATTTTGTCAATAAACGCGTCAAAGAGCTACCCATACCCTCAGATCTACATATAGCTGAGTGAATTTTGCAGGACATCAACACGGCTGTACCTGCCGATACATACCAGTGACAACTCACTACGAAAGTAATGATTTCGTCATTACACCTCACAATATTTTGTTCAAACTTGGATATCGAATATGGTACATATTGGGGGTTGTTCTGAAAATTCCCCGTGAGCTTCGTATCTCAGCCGTTTCAAATTAAAGGAGAAATTGAGAAATCTTTTGATTTAAAATAGCCTTCATTTTTTCGCAATCAGCATACACATCACACTCCTTCTGGTACTTACTACACAAAATTTAAATTTTTAGCAAAAGTGAAGTTTATAAGCATTAGAGCGGCCCAAAGACCAACAACGTTTTATTTTTGAACCGCCTATCCCTAAACTTTTTCCATTTGATCCAAAAACTTTATATATGAAATTTTATGGTGATCGGTTAACGTTAAGCCAACAGAGGGATCTATGTTTCCATAGTAATTTTAATGGGACCAACGGTGAATTTTCACGAAAATTCTTCTTTTCACGAAGCTGTTCAAGAATATAAAGAAACATTCTCTACAGCTGAATTCCAAACGTTTGATTCGTTGCTGGATCCAGAAATAAATAGTCGAAGATTTGTACAGTGAAACAGACAGTTCCCCCAGACCGTTTGATATTTTTGCAACGGTTTAATCTATGTTTTTATTTTCAGAAATCCCACAACCTCCAGAGGACATAGAGATCAAACTGTATGCGGATGATTGTACGATCTTGTCGTCGCTGCCTACAGTCGATGACATACATATGTGATGAGTTAAATATCAATATAGCTTAATTAGTACAGTTCTTCTACCTGGTCTGCTTACATGAGGCTCCTCTTAAACATATAAGTCGATGGTGTCCTGACTCCGAACATCCGCAGAAGCCACTGCTACTTGCGACCAGGTTAGTAGTGGGAACAACAAACCTTGCAGGTGGTAACATATGAAGTGCCAGTGTTGTATGCAAATGTTAGCGCTACACACAAGAGCAAGTTGCCTACTCATGTTACAAACGGACCATCTTCAAGAGAAGGCTAAGATTTCACCTGTACGTCAGTATAAGATAGAGTTGAGCCGAAGGAACTATATGGAACAATCTAGTTCACTTCGCAGTTCCCATGGCCCACATTTTTTCTTTGAACAAACTGCGTATACTTACTCACACATTATATTTCATGATGTAACTCATACGTTTTGGAACTAGTACAAGGAACAAGGAACTAGATTACCCAACTGTACTACAAGACATTATCGATGCAACATTTAGTTTCCAAAAACATCCTAGAAGGGACAAGGGATAATTCTGTTATATCAATGATGCACCTTGATTGATATTAGTTTAATGATATGGGACCTACCTTTTATCGGTAAGTTAGCAAACAATAAAAAGTAGTCATAAAGTTCATTCATAATTTTTCGTTTTAATGTTAGCGATTTTTTTCGGTAACTCAAAAAAAAAAAATGAGTTAAAGAATCCCACTACTGCTTGGGTTTTATGGTCGCGAACATCCCTGCCATAATCTTGTGGACAGAAATCGCCCACTCAGGCACTTCAAGAGAGATTTTGATGATCTATCTTAACGATTCTATCAGACAAACTAGGATAATTTATTTTTACGAACAGTTAGAAAATATAGTGTGAATGCCGTATTTGGACACCACTCCCATCCACCGCAGCAGAAGAACGCCAGTTGCTAAGTCAAATACGAGAGGTTTTAGTTCAATTTAGATCCGGATGTTGCAGACCGTCGTATTGGGGCCCGAAATGAGAGAACGGTAGCAACATATAGTGCTGAGAACAAATGTATTATTAGTTCCACTTATAGTCGGTAATCAAAGTAAGTGGAACGAACTTCGCATTGAACGTAGATGCGACTGTGGTTTAACGATGGATATGGAAAATTATGTTAGATAATATTCATTTTCCATAGCAGTGATGTCTTTGAGGAATAAATATAAAATAGATACAGATAATTTCAAATTTCATTCGATCCTTAAGAATAGGTATTTTAATATGAATAGGTATTTTCGTTAGACGAATTTGTTCACGTCCCTAATGATTTCTTTGCTCCGTATGGGAAAAATACTAAATAACTTAGAACTGACTTTTTCCAATTTCAAGAAATCTGAATATTTGCCAATACCAACTCCTGCTTTTCTCACTGTTTAACATTTATTTGCTTCATTTGTGATTTGTGTCACATTTATTGTTGTTTTTAGTTTGTTTTTAATGGTTGTCTGAATTTTAAATTTAAATTATATCCCACATTCCGTTGCCAAGAGAGATTTGCTGTCCCACTTTTGACAGTTATCATTTTTTCGGCATTACATTTGTCGGTCACATTGAATGAATGTCGGCTGGGTGGGAATAAATGCTGTTTTTGATTACTTTTTTCTGTGGTTGCCTAACGAGGTAGATTGTAAAAACATTTATGTGCTGCAGACGAAGGAGTGTTTGTGATGGTAACAAATGTTTCGAACATTATAAATTGACTTTATGGAGGCTGTTATGGCCCGCATGTTTTTCTGTCTGCTTTTTATTTGTGCTTGTTAGAAAGTTACAACTTTTATAATGCTTTATGTTGTTGATGTTGCCCGTGTCTGAGAGGTTGGTTGTTTTTTTTTTTGTGCTTCTCAGAACCTTGCGGTCGTATTTTAATGTTTATGAATTATGATAATGACTTTTTGTTTTAGTTTGATTTGTTTGTATAAAATTGTCCATTTATAAATCTATTAATGGGCTTTGTTGTCTTCCAACGAGAAGAAATACAAAAAGGATTGCCAATGGGCGTTACAAAACTTTGTGATTAATGTGAAGTGACAAGTTCCCACCGAAGAAGATACTTGAGACGTTGTTAAGAGCTTAAAGTTGTGAAGTGATGTGGTGGAAAACAATGACTTGACAACATATTGGAGAATTTTAAAAGGGATCGAGGGGAAATTGGGACAAAAGAATGGTAAGAGCGGCTACTAAAATTCTCTAAAAAATCCAAGTTGATTGTGGCCTTTGATTACTTTGAAAAGCCTTTAAAAAGTCCACGTTTATTGTGAAATTTGTATGGCACAAAAAATCTTTAAAAAACCCACATTCAATGTGTATTTTTTTGGCTCAAAAGATCTTTAAAAGAAACCACGTTTAATGTGTAATTTTTTTGGCTCAAAAAATCTTTAAAAAATCCACGTTTATTGTGGTATTTGTTTGGCTCAAAAAATCTTTAAAAAATCCACGTTTATTGTGGTATTTGTTTGGCTCAAAAAATCTTTAAAAAATCCACGTTTACTGTGGTATTTGTTTGGTTAAAAAAATTTTTAAAAAATCCACGTTTATTATGGTATTTGTTTAGCTCAAAAAATCTTTAAAAAATCCACGTTTATTGTGGTATTTGTTTGGCTCAAAAAATCTTTAAAAAATTCACGTTTATTGTGGTATTTGTTTGGCTCAAAAAATCTTTCAAAAATCCACCTTTATTGTGATATGTGTTTGGCTCAAAAAATCTTTAGAAAATCCACGTCTATTGTGATATTTGTTTGGCTCAAAAAATCTTTAAAAAATCTACGTTTATTGTGATATTTGTTTGGCTCAAAAAATCTTTAAAAAACCACCTTTATTGTGGTATTTGTTTGGCTCAAAAAATCTTTAAAAAATCTACGTTTATTGTGATATTTGTTTGGCTCAAAAAATCTTTAAAAAACCACCTTTATTGTGGTATTTGTTTGGCTCAAAAAATCTTTAAAAAATCCACGTTTATTGTGATATTTGTTTGGCTCAAAAATCTTTAAAAAATCCACGTTTATTGTGGTATTTGTTTGGCTCAAAAAATCTTTAAAAAATCCACGTTTATTGTGGTATTTGCTTGACTCAAAAAATCTTTAAAAAATCCACGTTTATTGTGGTATTTGTTTGGCTCAAAAAATCTTTAAAAAATCCACGTTTATTGTGGTATTTGTTTGGCTCAAAAAATCTTTAAAAAATTCACGTTTATTGTGGTATTTGTTTGGCTCAAAAAATCTTTAAAAAATCCACTTTTATTGTGGTATTTGTTTGGCTCAAAAAATCTTTAAAAAATCCACGTTTATTGTGGTATTTGTTTGGCTCAAAAAATCTTTAAAAAATCCACGTTTATTGTGGTATTTGTTTGGCTCAAAAAATCTTTTAAATATCCACGTTTATTGTGGTATTTGTTTGGCTCAAAAAATCTTTAAAGAATCCACGTTTATTGAGGTATTTGTTTGGCTCAAAAAATCTTTAAAGAATCCACGTTTATTGTGGTATTTTTTTGGCTCAAAAAATCTTTAAAAAATCCACGTTTATTGTGGTATTCGTTTGGCTCAAAAAATCTTTAAAAAATCCACGTTTATTGTGGTATTTGTTTGGCTCAAAAAATCTTTAAAAAATCCACGTTTATTGTGGTATTTGTTTGGCTCAAAAAATCTTTAAAAAATCCACGTTTATTGTGGTATTTGTTTGGCTCAAAAAATCTTTAAAAAATCCACGTTTATTGTGGTATTTGTTTGGCTCAAAAAATCTTTAAAAAATCCACGTTTATTGTGGTATTTGTTTGGCTCAAAAAATCTTTAAAAAATCCACGTTTATTGTGGTATTTGTTTGGCTCAAAAAATCTTTAAAAAATCCACGTTTATTGTGGTATTTGTTTGGCTCAAAAAATCTTTAAAAAATCCACGTTTATTGTGGTATTTGTTTGGCTCAAAAAATCTTTAAAAAATCCACGTTTATTGTGATATTTGTTTGGCTCAAAAAATCTTTAAAAAATCCACGTTTATAGTGGTATTTGTTTGGCTCAAAAATCTTTAAAAAATCCACGTCTATTTTGGTATTTGTTTGGCTCAAAAAAATCTTTAAAAACATCCACGTTTATTGTAGTATTTGTTTGGCTCAAAAAATCTTTAAAAAGTCCATGTTTATTGTGATATTTGTTTGGCTCAAAAAATCCAAGTTTATTGTGGTATTTTTTGGCTCAAAAATCTTTAAAAAATCCATGTTTATTGTTGTATTTGTTTGGCTCAAAAATCTTTAAAAAATCCACGTTTATTGTTGTATTTGTTTGGCTCAAAAATCTTTAAAAAATCCACGTTTATTGTGGTATTTGTTTGGCTCAAAAAATCTTTAAAAAATCTACGTTTATTGTGGTATTTGTTTGGTTAAAAAATCTTTAAAAAATCCACGTTTATTGTGGTATTTGTTTGGCTCAAAAAATCTTTAAAAAAGTCTACCAGGAAAACTTTAATACAATAAATTGTCCTTCACAAGTCACAATGAATGCTCGGATGGAACCTTTATGGACACATATCACAAAAGAATGACATGTGTCTTGTTCTTGGACAATAAACTTCCCTACCTCAGCAAAAATGTCTGCCAATGTATGTGACTTTTCAATTGTGTTCTCCAACCCCATCCCACTAACAACCTATCTACCTTTTCATTATGCCGATAAAAGGAAGAGTCAATAATAAAGGAAAATAAATAAGACATTCAAAGATTATCAATGCCTCGGTTAGTGTAGCTCTACCTCACAAAAGCACGAGCTGCGATCCGAAAAAAGAAATCACCAGGAAAATATTAAAAGATAATAAACAATGGCTTTTGGTTGTAGGTGGCAGGATGGCTGTATGATAATGCTGCACACAATGCCTACTTTTCGAGAAAGCACTACTACCATCATCATTTTTGATGTCGGTGTAGCATATAAACTTTATGAACGTGAGCACAATTTTAATGTTTCCGAGTTTCATACTGCAGACTCTATAAATTTACAAATACAAACTCCAAACTACCTTCCGTTTCATCTGAACACAACAAAAGGGGGAAGAAGAAAGAAAAGAAAATTACAACAACGTTGTACAACACCAAATGTGAACAAATAAACAAGGATGAAGAGAGTCCATGTAGTGTAAGAAAAACAAACACGAAAGAAGAGGGAAAAACATAATCCCATTTAAGGCAATAAAATTCTTCAATTGTGTTAAAATTGTATAATAACAAACGCCAATATCGAGAGAGATATATACACACATAAATACATATATACAAGGGCATCATCATCCATATATGTATGTATTTATGTATGCATACACCATAAATAAACAACAGCATACCTTTAATATTTATAAATATTCATACAGAATTACCACGAAAATATTCCAACGCCACGCCAGCAACCATCAACAACATCCCGACCTATACATACATACATCCCAACATTGAGGATGCTGTTGATGTCATCTGCATATGGTTCGTCTGTCCCTAGATCCAAACTCAAACTTCCATCGACAATCATGTACATTGGTTATAAAGTTGTAAAATATTTTTTTAACATGCACAAAGCCACACTTGTCTCTCACCTGGTTTAAAAGGATCACTCCTATGTTCGGTCTACTTTAGAAAAACGCAAAAATTAACCAATTTGTTACAGTTTTTTTCATCCTAAAGAACTTAAAAAAACCAATTTTTTTTTTGTCTCCAACAAATATTTTTTTCAGTTAAAAGAAGTATCGTTTACTCGTATGAAGCACCCTAATGTCGCCTACCTTTTCCCACCACAAATTGTCTGCCATAAAAACATCAATGGTAAAAAACTGTTCACATAACTTGCCACACACTCATACACACACTTCCCTTCGCACAGGTAGTTTGACATGGAAAGCTTCGAGTGCCAATAACAAATAAGAACAACAACAACGACAGCATTTAAGCAGGATGAAAACAGAATTTTCACAACAATAACAAAAAGGAACTATAACATAATAAAAAATCCTCATAAAAAAATATAAAAAGCTTTTGTTCTTTCCGTCATTTATGAGATCGTGTAACATCGGATGCCAATGGAATATATTTTACATTTAACCTTAAAGTTGGGGTATACAAATTTAAATAATTGTAAGATGTTTGGGTGGTTTGGTGAAAATATTAAGAGTGGTGCACTGTGGGCGAAATCCAAATCTAGCGGAGAAAAATTAGTAAATCCAAAACTAATTGAAGTAAGCGGCTATAATTTGGTACAGATGTTACTTATATGTATAGGTATGTATGTTTGCACTGAGTATGGGGAATATAGCTCACCGTAATGCATATCGTCCTCATTTTGGGTATGTGGACCACATTTCACTGTTAATTTTGCTGTATTTCGGTATTTACGGTCTTCAGGGGGTATATAATATTATTTTCAATTATGGGGCCCATAGGTCTACAAAAACAAACAAACACCAAAACAAAACTCCTCGGTTGCAGCCTGGCAACTCCTCCGAGGATGAACTCTTAGCATCCAGCCAGGAGCTGGTAGCTAGCCAACTAAGTGTAGTCAGCTCTGCAAACAGCTGTGACTCACTTCAACAACAAAATACCAACAAAACAGCGACTCTGTCCGTCAAGAAAGATGGACAATCTACTGAACCCAACCTAAAAAAGAAAAGTCCGTCCGACGTTCGGAAATCCCTGTACCATAAGGCGAAGTTTATTCTCGGCAAGATAGCCAAGAATGCTGCTAACGGTACAGTGGATGAACGGGATGAGGCGGACAAGCTCAAATATACACAAATTGTTGAGGAGTATGAGAAAGCCAAAATCTCACATATCAACGATCGCCCATCTTCTTCCAAGCGAGAGCGTTCCCGGACGGAGGACACAAAGCCCGCAAAGCGAAATAAGCTCAAACACAACACCACTACATCATCTACAACAAAACGCCCCTTCAATGAAGTTGTTAAGGACAACATGCTGGTTGCCATAGCTAACGAAAAGGAGGGTAAGCTGTCCCCTATCACCACGGCGGAATGGGGTACTGTAGAAACCAAATTGTCGGAACTGGTTATGGAACACGTTCTGGCAAACGAGGATTCTCCTGTACCCCATTTCGACTCCAGCGAGGTACATCGTGGTTACAGGGTGATCAAATGTATGGATGAGTACTCAAAGGAGTTTCTGGAAAAAAGCATAGCTAAGCTTAGCAATGCTTGGGACGACATCAGCCTGAAGCTGATCCCGGCCCAAGAAATCCCGATGAGACCTCGTGCGAGAGTTTGGTTGCCCAAGATAGAGTGCGACGGGCCAAAGCTGCTGAAATGTCTGGCGAAAATGAACAAGGATGTTCCGATGGACGAGTGGTCCGTAATCGCCACTGAGCCACCTAATAATAACAGCATGAGCTTAGTTCTCTCAATTACTGAGGCCGGAGTAGAGGCTCTCGAAAGATTGGGGAACAAGTTGTTCTTTGGCATAAGGGAAGCCAAAGTCAAAATACTACGCCCACATGGCCCGAATGGAGAAGACGATGAAGCTGACATCGACGACACCGGTATGCTGCTCGACAATATGCAGCTAGAGGGGCCACCCACATCTTTACCCAATAAAAATGATGTTTAAGGTCGTGCAGATCAATCTGAAGCACTCGAAAATTGCTTCAGATAACCTGCGGATCCTTCTAGTTGAGGAGGATCTTGACATAGGCATCATACAGGAGCCCTACGTTTACGAAAACGAAGTAAAAGGCTTGGATAACAGAGGTTACAAGACGATATACATGAAGGATAATGGTAAGCCTAGATCATGTCTAATTGTCAAAAACACCATAAACGCTTTCTTATGTCCCCAGTTTAGCACAGCAGACTTTACCGTTGCAAGAGTGGAACTGGAAAACGGTAAGCAGTTCCTTATTGCCTCTTGCTACATGGCCCATTCCAGAGAAGCTCCACCAAGCGAGGTCTCGAGCTTTATGGGGGCCACTCTACCACATGACACCATAATCATTGGCTGCGACGCTAACGCAAGACATTCCCTGTGGGGCAGCTCTGAAACAAACGACAGAGGTGAGTCAGTTTTAGATTTCATAAATACTAACAACCTCACTATATGCAACAAAGGTACTAACCCAACTTTTGTATTTCCAAGCTCGGAGAACTTTAGGGGATGGCAGGAGGTCATCGACCTCACGCTAGTATCAGATAGACGGCAAATTGAAATAGACAACTGGATAGTTTCCGATAAGAGGTCCTTTTCAGATCACAATTGGATACTATTCAACATATCTGAAAAGGCAACGCCCACTAATTGTTTTCGCAATCCTAAGAGAACGAACTGGGAAAAGTTCAATAGGGTTCTGAAGGACAAACTTCCAAATATTCCACATACTGATGAAACTACAGCAGGCATAGAAAAGGCTGTATCCATTCTAGAGAAATCCATAGATACAGCCTTTAAAGTGTCATGCCCATTGACTCGCTCAAAGAAACGTTATCCACCATGGTGGACGTCCGAGCTCTCAAAGTTAAGAAAACAATCACGAAAAGCTTTCAACGTCAGCTACCAAAGCGGATCCTGGCAGCCATACAAGGATAAGCTTAGGGAATATAAAAAAGCAATATCCAAAGCAAAAAAGCAATCCTGGATTGAATTCTGCGGATCTCTCGACAGCACCAAAGATACTGCCAGACTAAGCAAAGTTATGGCAAAGGGTCACTCAAATCCCACCTACATAAAGAGAAATGACGGTACCTGGTCAGAAAACTCGGCCGAATCTCTTGAAATTCTTCTTGCAACTCACTTCCCCGGTTGCACGAATAGTACTAACGAAGAGCAAGCCAATACAGCTATAAATACAGACAACACTGAAGCCGGAAAGATTATAAGTCCGAGTAAAGTTACATGGGCTATCAATAGCTTCTCTCCCTACAAATCTCCGGGGCCAGATGGTATTATACCAAAAATGCTTCAAAGCGCGGAGAGCTTAATTAACCCTTGGTTAGTACACATCTACAGTAGATGTCTTTCCCTAAACTACGTTGCTACGAGTTGGAGACAGGTAAAAGTTGTTTTCATACCGAAAGCTGGAAAACGAAGTCACGAAAATGCTAAAGACTTTAGACCCATAAGTCTCTCATCATTTCTGCTTAAAACACTCGAAAGGCTCATTGACGTGTATATTCGAGAAAAGATGGAGAACTCAAACAACATATCTTCAAGTCAACACGCTTACCTTAAAGGACGCTCGACAGATACAGCCCTTCACGAAGTCGTTAGGACTATTGAGATGTCCTTGGAGCACAAACAATACACCTTAGCCGCCTTTTTAGACATAGAGGGCGCCTTCAACAACGTTAGCAGCTCAGCAATAGAACAAGTTCTATATAACTTTGGCGTGGAACCATTCATCAGTGGTTGGATAACCACCATGCTGCAGAGTAGAGTCATTAATGCCACACTGGGAAACAGCACGCTGTTAAAGCACGTAAATCGAGGAACTCCACAGGGAGGGGTGATCTCGCCACTGCTTTGGCTCCTTGTGATTAATGAAATCCTAAGCAAACTTGACCAAATGGGGATTAAGGTGGTTGCTTATGCGGACGATGTGGTAATTCTCGTCTCCGGTTTATTTCCGTCCGTGATGAGTGACATCATGAGCGGAGCCCTGAAATCACTGGATACTTGGGCCACAAGAAGTGGTCTGGGAGTGAATCCAGGGAAAACTGAGATGGTGATATTTACTACAAAAACCAAATATGCTTTCACCAATCTTCCACGACTACGAGGTCAAGAAATACCCTTATCAGATCACGCCAAATACCTAGGCGTTATCCTTGATTCAAAACTATCATGGAAACGTAATATGGAACATCGTGCTCATAAAGCAACCGTTGCATACTACACATGTCGCAAAATGTTTGGGAGCCGCTGGGGCCTCAAACCCAAAATGGTGTTATGGATGTACACCAGCATAATAAGACCAATACTCACATATGGAGCACTAGTTTGGTGGCCAACAGTGGGAAAGAAAACAATTCAGAGAAAACTATACAGTATTCAAAGATCCGCATGCATCGGGGTGACAGGGGCAATGAGAACTTGTCCGGCTGAAGCCCTCAATACAATGATGCATATACTGCCAATAGATCTACACATCAAAGCAACTGCGGCCTCCAATGCTGCAAGACTACGTGCTCTAGGCATGTGGAGAGATAGAGCCTACGGACATGCCTGCGTGCTTCTCAAACTACCAAGAAAAATAGCAACCAACGCTGATTACTGTACTCCTGCAATAACCTTTGATCAGCCCTTTAAAGTTCAATTTCCAAGCAGGAAAGAATGGAACAATAGTACACCACTGAAGGGGTACGACATCAATGTATACACGGACGGCTCTAAGATGAACTGTGGAGTCGGCTCTGGTGTCTACTCGGAAGAAGCAAATATATCTACATCAATAAAGCTACCAGAAGATTGCAGTGTTTTTCAGGCAGAGATACTGGCTATTAAGGAAGCTTGCAAAATACTTCTACAGCATCACTCACCAAACTCAATAGGAATTTTTGTCGACAGTCAAGCGGCGCTCCTAGCATTGAGTTCAAATATCGTCACATCAAAGCTGGTGAAGGAATGTAAAGAAGAACTCGCTGAGCTAGGACGTCTGACCAGAGTAGTTCTCATTTGGATTCCAGGTCATAGGGGTCTTGAAGGTAACGAAAAAGCAGACGAACTAGCTAGAGCGGGATCTGCCTCTAACGAACTCTCAAGGGCGTCAGTCGCAACACCATTGGGAGTAGTTAAAGGGGATATCTTCAAATACTATCTTTCACAAGCTGAGATCAGATGGGACAAGACTGAAACTTGTAAAATATCAAAATCTACATGGCCACACTACAACATCAAACGTACAAAATTCCTGATCAGCCAAAATCGTCGGAACCTAGCAAGGCTAATTGCGGTACCAACAGGTCACTGGGCCATTGGTAATCACGCAAAGCGTCTACATATTCCATACAATGACTACTGTCGCAGCTGCGGAAACGAAGAAGAGGAAGACCTTCTGAGGTTTCTCACTTCATCAGGCTGGATATAAATTATCAACACAACAAACATAATAACAGTCTCTACACGAGTGGTGTGGTTTTCAAAACGGTATATTTAAAATACTAATTGAGGCTATGAAGGCTATAGCCACCACGTAAACCAACCAACCAACCAGGTCTACGTTTTGGTCTAGCCCCGAGATTTTACTTAATTTAGCTTCCTTACATTTTCCAATCAACTTGGCTGCACTTTGGTATTTTGAATTCTAAGTACACACGAAACCTCCGTACCAAAAATGTTCGACGTAGATCCACGTTTTGATATAGTGCCCATATATTGGTATCTCCCGATTTCCAGAATTAAGAAGGTTTTAGCAACATTTTCCAACGAAAATGGCTGTAAATTTGGTTTTGGGGTTTTTAATAGACAAAACATCTACACACCAAACATTATTCACTTAGGTTCAAGTTTTGGTATATCCTCTATACAAATGCCCTACATAAAATTACGTATTTTACGAAAAAGTCCGGTAGTGTTTCCGGTAAGTTGCATTTTACTCAAAATTTTCTAAGTAGGAAAAATCTTATATAAGTGACCAAAGTTTTTATACCCTACACCACTATGTGGGGAGGGTATTATAAGTTGGTTTTGGCCAAAAAGTTTGTAACGCATCGAAATAATGGTCGTAGACCCATACTTATATATATCAAAATGAATGTCTCGACGAGCTGAGTCGATCTGGCTATGTGTGTCCGTCCGTCAGTCCGTCCGTCCGTCCGTCCGTCTGTCTGTCTGTCCGTCTGTCCATCTAAACCTTGTAATCACGCTACAGGCCGCAATTTTGATCGGATGGTCACGAAATTTTGGATGTTGATGGGGGTCCCGGAGGGGAAGATGCCTATTGATTTTGGTGATGGTCGGATAATATTTAGGGGTCGGAAAGGGCAAAAAACTTAGGTGGATAAAAAGACAACGTTTTTTTTCCAAAGCCAATATCTCAGCTTCTATATGGGATATACCAAAAGCAAAACCTGACAATGAAAGCAGAAAATATCACCTTTCTAATGATGTAAAGTAGGTGCTCGTAGGTGATCAAACAACGACGATATCGCAATAGTAGCAAATAAAACCCCAATTTTCATTTTTGCGATTTTAATTATATTGACAAATATCAAAGCTTTGGTTGAAAATCTTCCAAAAGCAAAGCCTGACTATGAAAGTAGAAGATCGCCTCTTTACAATGATGCAAACCAGGTCGGCGTAGGTGACCAAATAACGGAAATATCGCAATAGTAGGTAATACATCCCATTATTCCACTTTTTTGGAAATCACGCTACAGGTCTCAATTTTGATCGGATCGTCACGAAATTTTGAGGGTTAATGAGGGTCACACAGATGAAGAAGCCTATGGATTTTGGTGATGGTCGGATAATATTTAAGGGTCGTAATGGGCAAAAAACTTATTTGGAGAAAAATACAACGTTTTATTTCAAAGCCAATATCTCTGTTTCTTTAAGAGGTATATCAAAAGCAAAACCTGGCAAGGAAAGTAGAAAATATCACCTTTACAACGGTGTAAAGTAGGTTGTCGTAGGTGGTCAAATAGCAAAGATATGGAAATAGTCAATAATGCACCCAATTTTCAGATTTTTTTTAATCACGCTACAGGTCGCAATTTTGATCGGATGGTCACGAAATTTTGGGGGTTAATGGGGGTCCCAAAAAGAAAGAAACCTATTGATTTTGATGATGGTCGGATAATATCCAGGGGTCGGAATGGGCAAACACGTATTTGGAGATGGATCAACGTTTTATTTCAAAGCCAATATCTCTGTTCCTTTAAGAGGTATATCAAAAGCAAAATCTGGCAAGGAAAGTAAAAAATATCGCCTTTACAAGGATGTAAATTAGGTTGTCATAGGTGGTCAGATAGCAGAGATATGGCAATAGTCGATAATGCATCCCATTTCCGGTCGAAATTTTGATCGGATCGTCACGAAAGTTTAGGGGTTAATGGGGGTACCACAGAGGAAGAAGCCTATTGATTTTAATGATGTTCGGATAATATTCAAGGGTAGGAATGTGCAAAAACTTATTTGGAGAAAAGGTCTACGTTTTATTTCAAAGCCAATATCTGTGTTTCTTTAAGAAGTATATCAAAAGCAAAACTAGGCGAGGAAAGTAGATATAGTAGAAATATTACCTTTACAACGATGTAAAGTAGGTTGTCGTAGCTGCTCAAACAACAGAGATATCGCAATAGTCGGTAATGCATCCCATTTTCCGATTTGTTTGTAATCACGCTACAGGTTGCAATTTTAATAAGATCGCCACGAATTTTTTGGGAGTTGATGCGGGTCCCACATAGGAAGAAGCCTATTGATTTTGGTGATAGCCGGATAATATTTAGGGGTCGGAATGGGGAAAAACTCATTTGGAGACAAATTCAAAGTTTTATTCCTTGTGAATATATTGGCTTCTAGTAGGGGTATTCCAACGACAAATATTACCTTTACATTGGTGTAAAGCAGGTTAGCGAAGGTGGTCAAACAAGGGAGATAACACAATAGTCGGTAATGCATCAAATTCTTCCATTTTTTTGCAATCAAGCTACAGGTCGTAATTTTGATCGGATGGTCACGAAATTTTAGTTGCTTATGGGGGTCCCAGAGACAAAGAGGCATATTATTTTTGGTGGTAGTCGGTTTATATTCCCTAAAATAAATGTTTACCAGTGAAAAGCTTATGGACAGGGGTAGTGGTCGGCCCCGTCCCGACTATAGCCTTTGCTCACTTGTTTTAGAATATTTAAAACATCAAATAAAAATAATGCTAACATATTTTTATACCCTACACCACTATGTGGGGAGGGTATTATAAGTTGGTTTTGGCCAAAAAGTTTGTAACGCATCGAAATAATGGTCGTAGACCCATACTTATATATACCAAAATGAATGTCTCGACGAGCTGAGTCGATCTGGCTATGTGTGTCCGTCCGTCAGTCCGTCCGTCAGTCCGTCCGTCTGTCCGTCTGTCCATCTAAACCTTGTAATCACGCTACAGGTCGCAATTTTGATCGGATCGTCACGAAATTTTGGGTGTTGATGGGGGTCCCGGAGGGGAAGAAGCCTATTGATTTTGGTGATGGTCGGATAATATTTAGGGGTCGGAATGGGCAAAAAACTTATGTGGATAAAACGACAACGTTTTCTTCCAAAGCTAATATCTAAGCTACTGTATGGGGTATACCAAAAGTACAACCTGACAATGAAAGAAGAAAATATCACCTTTCTAATGATGTAAAGTAGGTTCTCGTAGGTGATCAAACAACGAAGATATGACAATAGTCGCAAATAAAACCCAATTTTTCAGTTTTGCAATTTTAATTATAATGACAAATATCACAGCTTTGGTTGGGGACTTTCCAAAAGCAAAGCCTGCCCATGAAAGTAGAAGATTCCACCTTTACAATGATGCAAATAAGGTCGGAGATATTGCAATAATCGGTAATACATCCCATTTTTAATTTTTTTTTTTTGGAAATCACGCTGCAGGTCGCTATTTTGATCGGATCGTCACGAAATTTTGAGGGTTAATGGGGGTCTCACAGATGAAAAAGCCTATTGATTTTGGTGATGGTCGCATAATATTTAGGGGTCGTAATGGGCAAAAAACTTATTTGGATAAAAAGACAACGTTTTTTTCAAAGCTAATATCTCAGCTTCTATATGGGGTGTACCAAAAGCAAAACCTGACAATGAAAGTAGAAAATATCACCTTTCTAATGATGTAAAGTAGGTTCCCGTAAGTGATCAAACAAACAAGATATCACAATAGTCGCAAATAAAACCCAACTTTTAATTTTTGCGATTTTAATAATAATGACGGATATCACACCTTTGGTTGGCAAAGCCTGACTGAGAAAGTAGAAAATCCCATCTTTAAAATTATGCAAAGCAGGTTGGCGTAGGTGGTAAAATAATAGAGATATCGCAATAGTCGGTAATACATCCCTTTTCCACTTTTTGTGCAATCACACTACAGGTCGGAATTTTGATCGGATCATCACGAAATTTTCTCACAGAAATAGATGCCTATTGATGTTGATGATGTCGATAGTAGTCAAATATAAAATTAAATATTAATTATTTTGGTTCAGTTCGCCTTAAGTCATTTGGTATAAACGCCAGATAGGTGAAAACTTTCGTATCTCACTAAAAGAAATGTTTTCGAGTGAAAAGATAATGCACAAAGGTAGTGGTGTAGGGTATCACATAGTCGGCCCCGTACCGACTATAGCCTTTTCTCACTTGTTTTTTAATCAACACTTCTTCCAAACTATCTAAAAAACTTAAATGATATATTTATTTTCATTTGTCCATATTACTTGCCAACATAAAAGTTATCAAAAAAAAATAATTTTATCATTTGCAAAAAAACTCCTAGTAAATGTTCCGTTTTAACGGTCAATAATCATTAAATGCAATACTAATTTTTATTTTTAGGTCTACCAGTATGTTTAAAAAAATATTGCATTAATGATTTTTACTTTTCCCGTTAGATTTGAATTTCGCCCACCGTGTGGAGTGCGAAGTATTTGTGAGAAGTTTCCTATAGAAATAATGGTTTTCGACAGCAATTATGTTAAGACCAAATGCCCTAATAAAATGAATGCGGACCACAATAAACATCGAGTGAAGTACCAGAAAGTGTCCAAAATTTAACATTTCATCAAAACTCATACCCTCCAAAGCCATGGTCTACCTACCAAAAGTTCAAAATTGTTCGGTATCCATTCTAGAAGACTTAAATACCGATTTTAAAGTATGAGTGGGCATAACACGTTCAAAGAAACTCTAAATACAATGGTGGACGCCCAGGCTCTCAAAGCTGCGAAAACAAAAAAGAAAAGTCATAAGCAGCTGATCATGCCAGACATAAAAGGAGAAGCTTAAGGGAAACTAAAACCACTCTTGGATTGTCAAACGTTAGACAGCTCCAAAGACACAGCCACACTGAGTAGGGTAATGGCACAGGTCATTCACACTCCACTCATATAAAGCGTAATGACGGCACAGGACCACTATGCAGAATCTCTTAAAATTCGTCTTACGACGCACGTAGGGCTAAAATCCGAAAAAAACGTCGCTTAATTGAAAAATTAAAACATACCTATTTTAAAAGCTTGGGTTTGGTCGCCACGTTGTGATAGATGGAAGACATTCATCGAACTTGTTGGATGTACGATCGTTTCGAGGAGCAAACATAGATTCGGACCATTACCTCTTTGCAGCAAAGGTACGCACCCGTCTAAACGTTGCTAATAAAGCATGGACAGACACAACACGAAAGTTGGACATCGCTAAGCTGCAAACACAACAGATAGCCACAGCATATTCCACTCAACTGATCCAATTGCTTAATGAAAGCGCTTTTCGTCCCGATAACATATCAGCACAATGGCAAAATATTGCCCACTCCATGCAAACAGCCGCAAAATCAGTACTTGGATACCAGAGACCACCACCAAAGATTCCATGGTATGATCAGGAGTGTCGTGCTGCTACCGAACAGAAAAATGTGGCATATAGGGCTACTCTACAATCAGTAGCAACGCGTAGCGCACGAGAGAGGTATCGGGAGAAAAGGAGAGAGGAGAAACGACTTTTCCGCAAGAGAAAGATGGAACAGAGGGAGTGTGAACAAATAGAGATGTACAGGAGACAGAACGAAGTCCGAAAATTCTACCAAAGAGTGAAGCATCAAACTGGTGGCTTTGGTTCAGGCATATCCTCCTGCAACAAGGTAATTTGGTAACTGATACAGATAGCGTGCTCAGGATATGGAAAGAACATTTTTCTAAACTGTTGGTATCCGATAGCAGTGAAGACGGCGAAGATACCACAGATCCAATCCCAGAAGATGGTACTGAATGCATACCGCCCAGCCAAGATGAGGTAAGGACAGCAATAACCCGGCTGAAGAATAATAAGGCGGAAGGAGGAGATGGCCTACCAGCCGAGCTGTTGAAAACGGAAGGCGACACGCTGATAAGGTGTATGCATCAGCTAGTTAGCACCATCTGGCAGGAAGAACGCACACCCGACGATTGGAACGTGAGCATCCTATGTCCAGTCCACAAGAAGGGTGATAAGACTGTGTGCTCCAATTACAGGGGCATAAGTCTGCTCCCTATTGCATATAAGATAGTATCTGGCATATTGTGTGAGAGACTAAAGCCTATGGTCAATGAAATTATTGGACCCTATCAGTGCGGCTTTAGACCTGGCAAATCCACCATTGACCAGATATTTACCTTGAGACAAATCCTGGGAAAGACCCAAGAAGTGCAGATCGACACCTTCCATCTTTTCGTCGATAATAAAGCAGCATTCGACAGCCCTATAGGTTCAAAGGTGTTCCAAGCCATATCTGATTTTGGTATTCCTGCAAAGCTCATTCGGGTTTGTAGAATGACATAAACTGAGACGAGATCCTCAGTTAAAATAGGAAAGAACCTCTCCGAAGAGTTTATTACCAAAATAGGTTTCAGACAAGGAGACGGCCTGTCGTGTGATCTATTCAACATCCTGCTGGAAAAGGTCATACGAGACGCGAAGGTCAAAAGAAATGGAACGATATACACGAACAGCCATATGTTACTGGCTTATGCCGACGACATTGACATCATGTGTCGATCGGTAAAGGAAGTAACTGACACCTTTGCAAAAGTCGAAAGAGAATCTGCTAAAGTTGGTCTGGTAGTAAACGGCGAAAAAACCAAGTTGATGGTATCGACGCGTAATATGTCCACAAACCCCGCACCATCTGTGAATGTTGGTACCTAAAATTTTGAGGTAGTAAAGGACTTCGTCTACCTCGGCACCGCCATAAACACAACAAATAACATCAGTTGTGAAATACGAAGAAGAATAGTGTTGGCTAACAGATGCTACTTTGGGCTGAGTAAGCAGTTTAGGAATAGAGCCACCTCTCGTCAAACAAAAGTAACACTTTACAAAACACTGATACTACCCGTGCTAATGTATGGTTCCGAAGCATGGGTACTTGCTCAAGCAGATAAGGCAGTGCTTGGTATGTTCGAGAGAAAAATCCTTCGAAAGATTTACGGGCCAATCTGTGTTGACAGCGAATATCGGCGTCGTATGAACAACGAGCTGTATCAACAATACAATGACATCAATGTAGTTGAACGAATCGAGATACAACGATTGCAATGGCTAGGCCATGTTATAAGAATGAGTGATGATGAACCCGCTAAAAAGGCGTATAAATACGGGCCGCATGGAGATATCAGAAAGCTACATATCCCAGATTTTTTCTTAGTTCGGCTTATGGAACAAATATTCTGTAAAAGGCCAGCTAAGTAATATGCTGTTTATATTATAGCCTTTTGCAGGGTTAACCTTCTTTATGAGGATTTATTTGAAACATAAGCAATGGAATTGACATTTGAAACCCAGTGGGTTTGTTAAATCCGATTATATATAAACGTACTATAAGTAAGTAAGTAATTTTTAGTATTGATATATCAAGTGGAGGTATTTCTTAATATTTTGGAAAAAATTTGTTCTTACAAAAGTGTTGTAGAAATATGCCTAAAAAAATCTTCAAAATGTGTCCATATTTTTCACAATTTTGAGTATTAGAGTATATTAAAAACGAGTGTCGAGAAGGTCGAAAATGGTGAAAATAGTCATGGGTCATATTTTTTGATTTTTTGGGTTTTTGTCTTCATTTTGTCTGGTCTAGTTGTACATTACGTCGTGTTTTGCATTGATGTCAGTGTTCGCCCTCTGTGTGCAGGTTTACCACTACTACATATATAATAATCGAAACATTATATATGATTAATATGAAATGATGGCGATGGAACTTAATGACGACAATTTGAAGTTCATTTCGTTCTTATGAATGTTTGTTTTAATTTTCATATAAACTAAAAGCTCAAGGTGCTAATGTCTACTTCTGCCTCCGAGAATATGTATGTATGTATGAGAATAAAGTAAATAATTACTCTGTTCGGTATCTTATACGCAGACTAGAGCACAAGGAAAAGCATCTCCTGTTTTTTACTTCGTTAAACCAATATAACATAGAAATTTGTTAACCGATTTTTAAGAGTTTTGGCTTGTTCGGAAGACATTGTTCTTCCCTTTTAAGAAAAGAAAAAAATATAGAAATGCGTTATGAAAAAAATTATACCCGTTTAAAGTTTAAAATCGAAGAAACACCGTTTTTCACTACATTTATCGTTATAATATCAAAACACGAAGTGACTCAAAGACAACAAACGTATTTTCGTCTTACATAGAATCACACAAAACAGAATTTATGAATCAGAACCCCTGCACATTTTTTTTCAACTTTTGTATCACAATTCAAATAAAATCAACACAGAAAACATAGACAAGTTTTTAAGAACTCGAAATATCAGTAAATATTACAAAAATTAAGTTGAAGCTAAAATAAAAAATGCCCACAATATTAATTGTTGTGTCTTTCGGATCTTAAAAAATGACTGAGATTGAAAGCGAAAAATCGAAAAATCAAAATTGCATTTTGGAAACCGGTGACCACTCTAGCTCGAAAACAACTACCAATATTTTTGTAGGCTCATTCAGGACATCAAAATCTAGTAATTTATCGACCGATGCTTTTGTAATATTTATTTGCAATTTTATTATCAAAACTTGGTAGTTTTGAGGGTAAAAATTGATATTTTGATTTGACTGTCCACCATTTTTGTATAATCAAATATTTTGTAAAATCCGCCTATGAAGGACAAATTTCTATATTCTAAATAAGCCTACAAAAACATAGGAAGATAGGTAGGTTAATTCGTTTTCTAGTTAGAGTGGTCACCGCTTTAATAAAACTACTGTTTCGTAGACGGTCATTTGCCACAAAAATTATTTAACAACAAAAATTTCGAATGTAGAAAGTAAATGTAAAAAGTTTGGTAGTTTTCTTAGAAAAAAATGATGAAAAATTGCAGCTCATATGTGCAACTGGAGTAACCCTTTAAAACTAAATATTAATAGAAAACATATTTATTAACTGTAAGTTGAGCTTTGAAGTCGTTTTTTGAGATTAATGTGGAACCGAGATTCGAAAAATGCAAAGCTGTGAACCCCCAAATGATTCCCTAAATTAATCTCCGTTTTTATGGATTTTACCCAATGTGCGACGTACTTCCTGAAACGGAAATGGACGGAAAGAAGCATCAAAAGCCCAAACCCATTTTATTAACAGGTGAACCAAGGCTATAGTCGGGTCGGGCCGACTATGTGACTTTTTACTGCTAAAATTCAAAATATTAAAATTGAGATAGCATTAATTCAGGTCAGTTTTGTTGAAACGCATTTAAGTGCATCGTCAGTACAACTCAAATAAAAAAATGGAAAAGTAGGCTTCTTTCTCTGTGAGACCCCCATCAATCCCACAAAATTTGGTGAGGATCCGTTCAAAATTCGGACCTGTAGTGTGATTGCACAAAAAATGGAAAAATGGATGCCTTACCGACTATTGCGATATCTCTGTTGTTTGACAACTTACTTCACATCGTTGTAAAGGTGATATTTTCTACTTTCCTTGCCAGATTTTGCTTCTGATATACTTCTTACAGAAGAGAGATATTCACTTTGAAATAAACCGTTGACTTTTTCTCCAAACCCCTGCACATTATTCGACAATCACCAAAATCAATAGGTTTCTTACTCTATGGACCCACATTAGCCCTCAAATTTCGTGACGATCCGATTAAATTGCGATCTGTAGAGTGATTAAAAATATTGAAAAATGGGATGTATTCGACTAATGCGATATCTCCGTTATTTGCCTACCTACGCTAACCTAATTCGCATCAATTGTAAAGATGTGATTTTCTACAGTCATATCTGTGCTTTGCTTTTGGAAGATCCACAGTCTTATTTGAGGCTGTGATATTCGTCATTATAATTAAAATCGCAAAAATAAAATGTTGGGTTTTATTGCGACTAGTGTGATATCTTCGTTGTTTGACCACCGACGACAACCTAATTTAACATCGTTAAAAAGGCCATATTTTCTCCTTTCATTGTCAGGTTTTGCTTTTGGCATAACCCTTATAGCGCTGAGATATTTATTTTGGTATAAAGGCGTTGAATTTATCTCCAAATAAGTTTTTTGCCCATTTCGCCCCCTGAATATTGTCTGGCCGTCACCAAAGTCTGTAGTCTTCTTCCTCTCCGGGACCCCTTTAACCACCAAAATTTCGCGACGTTCCGATCACAATTGCGACATGTAGCTTAATTTCAAAAAATGGAAAAATGGATATAGTACCGACTATTGCGATATTTCCGTTATTTGGCTACCTACCCCAACATGCTTTGCAGAAGATCCTCAAATAAAGCTGTGATATTCGTCATTATAATTAAAATCGCAAAAATAAAATGTTGGGTTTTATTTGCGACTAGTATGATAACTTCGTTGTTTGACCACCGACAACAACCCACTTTACATCGCACAATGGTTCAGGAATCGATTTTCCTGGCCAAAAATCAAAATTTTGTTTTGTCAAAGATATTTAATTTCTATATGGGATTTGATAGTAAACATATTGAAACTAAGGAAACCAAAAAATTAGGCCCAAATATTGGAAGGTGTGGGCGTGAAGTGCCCCTAAAGACGAGCTTTTTCCCCATTTTTGGGAAATACGTAATTTTTGCAAATTTCTGGAGAATGACGAAGCTATTTCTCTGAAACTATAAAAGTTATTGTGTTCATTGTTTGTTTGTAGGGTAGGTAGGATTGTGGCCTTTAAAAATCGTTTTAGTAAATTACCGTAGCGTTTACACAACATGATCTATTTTATTTTTCCTCGGGTACTAAATTTTATGAAATTCCAAATTTAGTGGACTAGAACTTTTGTGGAACAACATGGAATAAAGTTCTGTTTTCACAGAAATATGCACGAAAGTCTCCCCTTCTAGCCCATATATACTTTTGTACCTGTCCCGTTCCGTCCGTTTAACACTTTTTTCAATTTATTGCAATTACATGGTAAAAATGTGTGTTTTTCTATACTGTTCCATATGAATTACAGTTTTTTGACACATATTACAACTTTTTTGAGTATATGAGTTTTTATACGAGTTATATAAGTTTTATTAAAACCCAAGGAGAATTTTTTTAATTTTTGGAAAAAAATTAAATTTTTTTGGTAAAATTTTTTTTAAAAAAATTTTGAAAAAATTTTTTTTTCGAAATCTTTTCGTTTTTTTATTTTTTTTTTTTTTGGTAATTGTTTTGTTTATTTGTTGGTGTTTGACCATCTTTAATACATAGAAGATATAAAAGCCACAAAAACACTAATATTTTGATGAAAAATAGTTAAAAAACTCAAAAGTTTAACTTTGACCTTGAATTTCTCTACACCTACCAGACCGAACTTGACCGCTTATAATTCGTCGGAAAAATGATTGTGTTATCTGTCTAACAAAAAAAGAAGTTACAGAATTTTGACCAGGAAAAAACGATTCTGATCCATTGTGCATCGTTAGAAAGGCCATATTTTCTACTTTCATTGTCAGGATTTTGGTATACCCCCTACAGAAGCTGAAATATTAGCTTTGGGGAAAAAATGTAGACTTTTCCTCTAAATAGGTTTTTTGCCCATTCCGACCACTAAATTTTATCCGAGCTTCACCAAAATCAATAGGCTTCGTCCCCTCCGGGACCCCCACCAAAACCCAAAATTTGGCGATTACAAGGTATAGATGGACAGACGGGCAGATAGACGGACGGACACACATAGCCAGATCGACTCGTCGAGATCAGCTCTTCGATGATTTTTTTGTAATTTTATTAATTTCTCTATCTCCACTTTCCTACAATTTGCACATCTTGATGTTGGTTTGCCATGCCAAAAACAACAAAACTAAATACAATTCTAATATCAAAAAAAAAAAATAACGAAAATAAATTCTATTCATTGAATCGTGTACTTTGCTAGTAAAATATAATTGTAAAAAATCTTTCATTATTGAAAATTATCATCATAATATTTTGCCAATTTAATGTTAACATCCACAGTCCAAATAAAATCCCTTTTTATAACACCGTTAGCTTATACATAAACACTGATGTTATAAAAATAAATCTTTTCATCACTTCATCAATATTTGCTTAAAATGCCATTATACGAAAAAAGGAAGAGTTTTATTGTTAATGGACGGAAATTAAAAACGATAAAATAAATACAATTTATAACAGACACATGCGACCAAAATCCACTGAATCAATTAAAAGTGTAATCTCCAATTTTATGTTTTCACGCCACAGGATTGAATGCTTTTGAGATACGTTTAAATAAAATTGACATTAAAGTTTATTTCTTTGCTAGAAATAACAACGTAATAAGAGCTTTCTTACAATTAAATCGCATCAAAAATAAATGAAATTTATGATTTAATTTTTTTCTACGACTTCAATATTCGTGTATGTGTAACAATTCATAAATTTAACAAACGACGAAAACAAATAGCATGAATCGTTATTCATCTCTTCCCAACAAGTCGCAATGTTTTTCTGTTTTTTTTTTTTTTTTTTTTTTTGCCCTCCCGTCTTGTTGTCTGTACACTGACCTACAATGTTCATTGTTATCCCTTTTTGTGTTTGTTTGACTCAAGCCAACCCAACATCACCACAAAATCCATGCAAGTCTTCGGTCGCTGTACTATTTTCCTTTCTTTGTGTGTAATTCTCTTCTTCTTCTGACATGTAGAGACCGAAATTTTGAACTGCGAAATAAATGAATTTTTGTGCCATTTCGAATGCAAACAAAATGAGGAGGGAAGACTTCACATCCTTTGTTGGTGTTATGTCAGACGTGAGGGTTCATTGTTATTGTTGTTCATGTGAAGAAAACAACCAACCAATTTTGGCAAGAAAATAAATAAATTGGGTTGAGTTAAATATTTGTGGGTTTGTTGATGGAGTTTTAACAAGAAAGGGAGGATGGGGGCTTTTGATTTGAAGAACTTTTTAAACTCAGGTTGTCGTTGAAATGTACAAAAACATTCAAGTTTATTGAATTTTATTGGATTAGTTTGTGTGAAGCAATGAATTGAGCACTTTAAAGTGTATGTGCGTCAGGTTATGTGCGTGTGTGTGCAAATAGGCATATTGACCTATTTGGCTGTTATCCAAAGACCTATCGTTTACACGTATTTATGTTTAACCCTTTCTCAAGAGGTTTGCATGTCTTTTTGTGTATAGAAAATTAACAAAAGACATTTTTCGGATTCTTTTCAAAACGTATAGCTTTATCAACTATCAAATTTTAAGAGTATTCGGCTGGATTACTGTTGTTGCAATTGGGGACTTTTTTAATAATAAAGACATGAATTAATAAACATATTTTTGATATACCAATTATTGAGAATTTTTGTCATTAAAATCCAATGGAGGATCCAAAAGCGGTACGGAACTTATTGAAGATAATTGTAGTTAATTTCGCAGTGGTGCGTATAATCAACATAAACCATATTTCTCCAATTTATGTTAATTATACGCACGCACCTAAGATGAAATGAAATTCCCATAGGAGAGAGAATTTAGTAGTGCAAAATGTTTATATTCGTAAAGGAAGTTTTAATACATTTCTTTAAATAATATTGTAATATAATATTTAATTTTGTGTAAATTACATCCAGGCTTTCTCCACGGTCATCGTTTCATTGCGTTTGTGTACATATATTTCAAAGTAAAGTTTTATACTCACACTTATTTTTGTTTTTTGAGATGTACAGACAGCTTCCAAAGAAAACTACTTCTTGTTTATTTTCACTAATAATTTCCTATTTTTCCTCAATTAAAATACATAACATATAAATTGACTTTTCTATTTGTATTATTTATTCGGACAATTTGATTTGATTTCTAAATATTTTATTTGTTTAAGTTTTTGTTTGTTTTTGTATCAGGAAATCGATATTTGATATTTATTTATGCAAGCAATGATTGATTTATTTGTAATTTCATATTTCTCCCTTCTCTTTGGCTTGTTTCTATCTTCACTTTCCTACAAATTGCACATCTTGATGTTGCCATGCCAAAGGAAACTAAACGAAATACAATTCTAATTTTTGTATTTTTGTAAATAAAATAAAGAAAATAAATTATATTCATTGAATCGTGTCAATGCTGACATTTAAATTTCATTTGAAGAAGATGAATAGGGATATTTTGTGGTTTCATTAAAATGAATGAAATGAAATGCGAAGAAATGAAACTACACCATTTTCACATGTAATTCGAATTATTTTAATTGTAGTTCGAGAATTCCATTTGTAATTCGAAAATTCCATTTGTAATTCGAAGCATTTCAATTGTAATTCGAAAATTCCATTTGTAATTCGAATTATTCCATTTGTAATTCGAGAATTCCATATGTAATTCGAAGCATTTCAATTGTAATTCGAAAATTCTATTTGTAATTCGAATTATTCCATTTGAAATTCGAATTATTCCATTTGTAATTCGAATTATTCCATTTGTAATTCGAATTTTTCTATTTGTAATTCGAATTATTACATTTGAAATTCGATTTTTCTATTTGTAATTCGAATGATTTCATTTGTAATTTGAATAAAAAAGATTTGAACAATCAGTGGGGTACTTAATATAAATTTATACTTATTATATGGACGATATGGTCAGCAGCACAATATCACTTACGAATACTTTATAAACTTTATATTTTTTATAATACTGTAGTAGGCCTAGCAAAATTCCAATTTTTGTAAACATCAAAATAAAAATTAGTTGCAAAAGAATCATCAATTAAATTTGTGAGAAATTTTTACGCTTCCAATAAATATGGAATTTAAAGATTTATGTGCTATTTGTCAACGTAATATGAACCGCGGAAAAATAAAAAAAATTGTGGCATGTGGACATTTTTTCCATTCAAAATGTGTTGAACAGTTGCAAACTGAACTTTGCCCTCTCTGTCGGGAAAGAATTGAAAGTTTAGAAAACGTCGAACGGACGAAATACAACGCGTATACTCCGCAAGACAGAAAACGGATAATTGAATGTGCAAATAAAGGCAACAATTGGATGGAGCTTGCACAAAGTATGGATATACCATACACAACGGCATTTTATTGGGTTTCCAAAAACAAAGAAGAAACTGAGAATCGGGGAGGAATTAAACACAGAATTCTGACGGATGTTGAAATTTCTACTATTATATTATGGTTGGAAGAAAATCCACACGTTCTTTAAGAACGTGTTTACAGCCAGTTTTCAAAAATGATATCAATTTTGACAGTATCCAATATGCTGCATGGACAATTTTATTCCACAAAAAAGTGCCATTACCAACCACAGGAAAAGAACAGCACCCAAAATAAAGAGAAAAGAGCGTCATACGTAAGAAAACTCAACGACTATATAAGACTGGGGAAACAAATTATTTACGTTGACGAGACCAATTTTAACCTCTTTTGCCGCCGTAAAAATGGTTGGTCCAAAATTAATTTATTAATTATTTATATTTTAAAAATTAGAACAATGCATTTTCTTAACCATTTCATTTTCTTATATAATTTTCCTTAATATAAAATATGTCATTCTTTTTTAACAATGTACATTTGTAAAAACAAATAAATGGAATATATAAATATATTAAATACGAGCCGCCTTATGTTATTTTATGTTAAGCATTTCGAATTACAAATGGAAAAATTCGAATTACAAATAGAAAAATTCGAATTACTAATGGAATAATACGAATTACAAATAGAAAAATTCGAATTACAAATGAAATAATACGAATTACAAATAGAATTTTCGAATTACAATTGAAATGCTACGAATTACAATTGGTATTCTCGAATTACAATTGGAATGTTACGAATTACAAATGGAATTTTCGAATTACAATTGACATACTTCGAATTACAAATGGAATTCTCGAATTACAATTAAAATAATTCGAATTACATGTGAAAATGGTGTAGATAAGAGAAAATTATTCCTTTTTTCCTTTTGGATTCAAATAAGTATTTTTCTTAGCAGAAATCAGAGAATTATGTTTTGTTAGTAAAGTAATTTAAGAAATATTGTTGAAAATTTAAGGTTTGGGCCCACGATCGGTAAGACTAGTATTCATGACATCCGACAACGAAATGAGGCTAATCGATTTTTCAGCGACAAAAATCCGACAAATGTGATAGACAGAAGATACTCTCCCAGTGGATTGAGGGGACGAACAAGGCGGAAGCTGGATGTTGAGAAGCTCCAAACACAACATAAGCCACAATCGTACTCCGCTTAATGATGATGTTTGAATGTGTGTGATTGATTTCCCTCATATATTTGGTTTTCATAACAAAAAAATACCAACGAAAACGTCTCAAAAAGACGATATCAAGAGACCCAACGTTTTTAGCTGAAATTTTGTTGTTTGTTACAAAATTTCGCTGAAAACGCATTAATATGATGGGAAATTGATCTAGAGAAATTTTTTGATACACATTTCTCTCTTGCTAACCAGCCATTTTAGTTGTACAACGTTGGCTTTTCTAGTGCTTTTGGGTCATTATTTCAAGACTTACAGCCGAAAAAACAGTTTCGTTGTAATTAGAATCACAAGGACTAACTTCGATGAAAATTTCAAAACTTTCGATTATTGATCTTTTGTGAGCGAAGTATCGGAACGATTTGTCCGATATAGTCCAAGTTCGACTTTATTTAAGTTTGGGAGAAATACGATGTGCAATTCCAACATAACATCGTAATTTTAAAATTGTGTGTGGGTGATAAAGAGTAGACTGATATAGTACATCTTCAAACATAATCGTAAATGTTTAGGTAAAATATTAGGATGTGCAAAGTTTGGACCAAATTGGTTACTCCTATAAAGAGTTATCGTGTTGTTGTTGTAGCAGCATAAAAACCTACGTAGAAACATAGGTTTGATGTTCACTGTGCGCCTTAACTAATTTTAAATGAAAGGTGCTTACACCTGGGAAGTTTTTGCAGATTTTGAAACTACAATGCTCATAGATGAAAAATATCAAGAAACAAAAAAATCGCCGTAGGGATTTTCAGATAAATCGCGATTTAAGTTCACATATTTAGGTCTTCTTTAGGTTATCACGATTTTGCTTGGAAATAGCGGTTCCTATATAAATGGGCCTAAAGAAAATTTTGTAGCTGTGAAAATTCTCCACAAGATTGGCCTTTATGATATTTTCGTAAGTTTTACCGTTCTTAAGATATAGAAGTTCAAATTGAGACAATGCACCGACGGTATCGCTTCCTTATAAAACAATGTCATTACTGCAATTTCCTTGAAAAATGGTACAACCTAGGTAAAAATAAATCTTCCAATCTTGTAGAGAATTTTCACAGCTTCAACATTTTTTTAGTCCCATTTTGATATGACTTGCGGTTTCAAAGCAAAATTTTGAAGACTTAGATAAAAACCTAAAAATTTGAACTGAACGTCTATATCTTAAAAGTGGTAAAACCTACGAAAAAACCTAAAGGTCAGTCTTGTAGAGAATTTTCACAGCTACAACATTTTTTTAGACTCATTTTGACACGATTTGAGGTTTCCAAGCAAAATCGTGAAGATCTAAAAAACCACAAAATTGTGAATTTTGATCGCGATTTATTTAAAAATCCCTCCGGCGATTTTTTCTGTTTTTTTTTTATTTTTCTTACCTATGAACATTGCTGTTTCAGAATCCGCAAAAACATCCCATGTGTAAGCGGTTTCCATTAAAAGTTAGTTAAGGGGCACTGTGCATAATATTGTTTTATAAGGGGACGATACAGTCAGTGCATTGTCCCAATTTGAACTTCCATATCTCAAAAACAGTAAAACCTACGAAAATATTATAAAGGTCAATCTTGTGGAGAATTTTCACAGCTACAAAATTTTCTTTAGGCCCATTTATATAGGAATCGCTGTTTCCAAGCAAAATTGTGATAACCTAAAGAACCCCTAAAAAGGTGAACTTAAATCGCGATTTATTTGAAAATCCCTCCGCCGATTTTTTTGTTTCTTGATATTTCTCATCTATGAGCATTGTAGTTTTAGAATCTGCAAAAACTTTCCAGGTGTAAGCACCTTCCATTTAAATTTGGTTAAGGCACACCGTGTGCTGGGTTGGCAGCCGCTGGCCGAAACACTGTGGTTTCGGGCCAATCCGGTACGAAAGAACCCGCTACTGTGGGATTGTGCACCATTTTACCGAAAATTTTTTACATTGTGTGGGGGAGGTACCCTTGATCTACTTACAGTGCACAAAATGTTACGAGTTGTAATATTTGGAACAAATCGGTTAACAGGGTTAAATTATAAATAAACCATTATTTCGATGGGTCACATTTTTGATAGTATCAACGTTTATATACCGTCGTTAGTCTAAAGGCTGAGGGAAAAACCAACTCGAATGTTGTTTTTGTAATCTGTCAGTGGAATACTTTGGTCCATTTATTCGTATACTTCACCCACAAATGCCTATGTAAGATTTGGAAATATCTACCACGTAGAGGCCTTGCGGTACCAACTACATATCGATGCCTTACTTCCTCAACCTCGTATCTTAAAAAATACAACTGTTCAGGAGAGACAAAAAACGGTTATCTTTTGATACATCCGTGTTTGGGTAAAAGTTTAAAACGCAATTATTAGGGAATTAATTACATCTATGCATATTAGTAGGAATAATATGCTAATCTTTTTTCATTTAAGCATGAAACGCGTTTTTTGAGATACGAGTTTGAGACAGTAAATCAAATCTAATGTTTGTGGGTCCATTACAACAAAAGTGCATGTGATAGCGACCAACGCCGAAACATGTATTTTCTCTTTTTTTGGTCTTCTATCACGTTGCATTGTGAGCATATGTTTATTTTGTTCGTGGTACTTCAAACATACACACAATCAGTGATAATAAATGCCATTATTCCACATTTATCTTCCACTTACCACCATAAAGACTGCCTGCTTTTATGGTAACTATTGCATAGGCATTGGGAACTACCGTGGTGCAGTGCGGATCAATCCCTGACCAAAACATCAAAATTTTCGGTGGTGGCAACTCCCCTCATTGCATACTGGTCCCAACGTGCGACAAAAATCGATATCAGCAAATCTCTGAGACAATTCAGCAATTGTCTCTAAACATATTATATTTTATTATTCCAGCACTGTTTTTGTAATAAATAACGGTATTTAACAAAACAAAACAGAAAAAGTTTAAATTGACGTATGATCTCTTAAAAGCTTTAAAAACATCAGTAAGGTTGTGACTTTTTACAAGGCAAGTAACTCAAAATTGAAAGGATAAAATACATTTTTTTCGAAATGGAAGTTTTAGTACAAGTTTTTTTAATTACTTTTACATAAAAATTTGTACAATGTGCTGGAAATAACATTTTTTATAATACTTGTTTGTGGATTTTTTTCCTAAAATTGAAGTTGAGTTTTACTAACTTTGCCATCCCTCGCCACTCTCCAAATTCTTTGAGGAATGTTCGAAATAGTGTCAAGTTTACAAAACATTTGGTTCCACCTGCATATATTTGCATTCCAGTGTGTGACATTAAAAATACTGACGATGCCTCTGGTCGTTACAGTGAATATGCCGTATTACTGTATTCTCAGTTTCTTCTTTGTTTTGCGTTTTAATTGTTTGTTTTGGTTTTTTTCTTTAAAGATTTAGACATTTTTGTTTTGGAATCTATTTATGAGTGTATTTTTTTACATTTGTATATTTTTGATATATGGTAAATTTCAAATTTCTTTTGCAATTCCATTGGAAGAAATCTTAACAAATTTTTTGAGAGCACATCCGCAATTTTTGGAACATAGATTAAGAAAAAAATCATGGTTTCAAATCTGTTCGCGTTCACAAAATTGGATGCTGCGCTCCAAAGTTATGGGGGGTTTTATTCCCTTATAAAGAACAAATATTTAAAAATTCCATTTTTGCTGTAATAAGAAAATGTATATATAAAGCGCTAACAGCATTTAATATCTATCCGTAGATGCCTAAATATTTATTAAATGTATTTCTATTTTCGCGGAAAATCAAGAAATACTGAAAAAATCTTGGAGTAAATTTAATTTATTTAGAGTCCAATTAAAACTCGAAAAAAATAAATTAAAAATACGTGCAGATTCTAGACAACGCGTAGAAAAATATGAGACCAAAATTTTAACGATATGATTTATAACTGCCATATTACAGCAACAACAAAAGACGAAAACTTATTGTTGGAATATTATTTCAAAAATATATTTTTTTGTTTAAAAAAAATAGAAAAAACATTTTTGGGAGTTATTCTACTATTTCGCTAAATTTCGATGCAAGGACTGACGAATTTTAAAATCAGTTAAGGCGCATGCGCTTTTATGATACAGCGAGTGCATTTCTATCAATATGTAGCGATTTTTCCACTTTTCATTCAGCGGCCAAAGTGTGCCGTCAGCTGCATCTTACTGTTCAAAAAACCTTTATGTGGGTAAAAATTGCGCGATGTACGTAAGATTATAAGGCGCATCCGATTTCAGTGACCGCCTATAAAAAATACGTCATTATAACAAATTTTAAACAAATTCGTCAAGAACCGCGGATGTGCTAACAAATTCTATTTTATAAGAAATACGACTATTACTCCAGAATCTCAAAGAAAATCGCGTTTCAATGCGCGGAACCATCAAAATATAATTTTGCAGAATTTCCTACTTTCAAGGTATCTATAACCGCCGTTTTAGTGGATGGATTTGAAAGCGGAAAGGTTCATTAGATCCGGCGCGTAAAAAAACTAAAATCACGCGAGGTTACCTGAGTCACAGTTGTAAATTTTGAAGCCAAAAAATAGGTTTTTAAAGACAATTTACGCACCAAAATTTCGACTTTGGACTCCTATTACTAGGGAGCTGTATGAAGCACACTCATTAGATATACATCAAACGACGTGGAATCACGAGTTCTACAATTAAATAAACAGTTTGGGTAATTATCTGGTTGCGCCCTCCAATTATAAGAAAAATTCAAAAAACCCAGATTTCAAAACTTCAAAATGTCAGCATCGATTTTAGGGGATGCAGTGTATATATCGAAAAGTCATACATTAGAACCATGTTGCCCAAGGAGCATTCTTCAATTATTTCTTTGAGCTCAGGTCTGAATTTTCCGTGGTTTGACCAGAAATCAAGAAAGAACACAAAAAAACTTGTAAACTTCAACACATTTTTACCCATTTTTTATTATTACCACCAACACAGCTTCCACATAAATTATTTGTTATGGTTCATTTTATGCGACCCCGGCTAAAACACTTCAATTAATATAAATATATTCATATTGTGTAAAATATATTGACAGTTCGCGACTTACCAAATGGTGAACCTCAACTTCAACGATTGTAAAACATTTTTGAATATTACCATATGTATGATGCTACACATAATATAAAAAACAAGTAAAAATGTAATGTTCGGTCGCACCGTGAAATGAACCATGAAATATTCTGACCTCGATACTGAACACGATACCAGTCGGAGACGTTTTTTGACCTCTAAGAACCCCAAATAGCACATTACAACCAATTCGAACCGAAAGTGTAGATAAAAACCTCAAAATACCTGAAATTGGGAGGTATCGTAATATGAGAGCTAACCGAAACCTGACAATTTTTGGCGCAGAAGGTTTTTGACCATTGAGAACTCCAAATGGCAAATTACAACCAATTCAGGCCGAACAGGTATATAAATGCTTCAAAATTCCTGAAATCGGGTGGTACCGCTACTTATTTTTAGCATATACTGAAAAAATCAGATTGAACCGATGATTATAAATATTTTGGTCGCACCTTCCCATACAAGTGGGACCACTGTGCAGTGTTATGTCGGCTTACATTTCCTCAGTATTTCAACTACACTAAAAAGTGGTGTCGTAAGACACGCCGTTCCGGCTCGGCGATAAGAAGTATGTTCCCCATTATTGAGCCAATTTAATTGGCGTGCACTCATAAATAGGAAGGAAGCCGCCCTTGTCCCTTTGGGGGTATTGTGGAACACATGTTTGTATGTATTCCACTTTTATCCGTTCACTCAATGCCAAATAGAACTTAATTTAGTACCATTTAGTACTTTTCGTATATATTTGTATATATTTCAAATCACCTCCTTACATAAACAAAATATCTCAACCGATATTAGCATAACAATTTTGAATATTTTAACTTTATTCGTTTACAAAATACCAAATTGTAATAAATTTTAGTAATTGTCGTAAACTGATTGCTCTAATTTCCAAAAACCCTTCAATACAACTATTTTGCACACCGTTCCTATACCAATTTTCCTTTCAGAATTCTACTCGTTCGCATAATACGAAAGGTAAATTTTGTGTGCATTTTACTACTTTTTTCTTACGAACACACCTACTCATCAATAGGAACCCTCACTCAGAATTTGAAGGTTCTAGATTTAGCCGTTTCGCTTCGACGTTGATTACCAGTAAGACAAACCAATTTTAGTGCATTTAACTACTTTTCATAACCCTTCTACTACGAATTTTCAAAAAACCAGCCAAATCGACCACTTTCGCCCCAAGACTAACTCTCACCCAAAATTTCAAGACCATAGCTTCCGCCGTTTCACCTGGGCATTGATTGTCAGTCAAACATTATTGCTCAGGTATTAAGATACGAGTTTGAGGTAGTTATGAAAATAGAAGTGAATGAGATACGAGAATATATTTTATACATATATAGAGAACCGCGACAATATATTGAGATAAGTGGTTGAGGTAATAAAACACAAAAACAAGTAAAAAAGTATCAGTCGGCTTTTCCGACAGAGATATACCCTCAGCCCGTATATATTGAAACAATTTTTGCCCAAAAACGTATGTATGTATTTATAAATTTTGGGAATTTGAAAAAATGTTCATTAGGATTAGGGATCAAAAGTTTTGCGGAGGAGATACTAAAAGGAATGGATCTACATTGACCATTATGGAAGTGGAACTTCAGCCACTACATATGGTGCCATATGGGGTTTTACACACTTCGGGATGTTTACTCAAGAAGTATGGACTTGCCCCTGAAAAAACGTTTACCATTGTAATTGAGGCAGCGAATGCAAGATGCTTCAACAAAAATCAAAGTGATTCGATAGCAGGCCTTAAAGTGAACTTATCCGAAATTTTGTGTGGGAGGTACCGGATGGATTGGACAAATATAGTCCATATTTGAACCTGATCTATATCTAGTAGATAGATTTTGTGTGGGAGGTACCGGATGGATTGGACAAATATAGTCCATATTTGAACCTGATCTATATCTAGTAGATATATTAGGATGTGTAAAGTATGGATCAATTCGGCCACTCCCTTTTAGAGTTACCGTATGAACAAATTTTCCGAACATTTTTGAACTTTTTTGGGGAGGTACCTGAAGGAGTGGACCGATATGGCTTATCTTCAAACTTAGACTATGTTTGGACAAAAAATTACTAATGCCAAATTTTGGACCGAATCGGTAGATCCGTTCTAGAGTTATTTTGCGCTCCAACCACCTCACACGGTGTCATAGGGGTTTTTTTACAACTTTCAGGCTATTTTCTCAGGAAGTGTGGACTTGCCCCTAATGAAACTTGTACGGTCGTATGGAGGGCAGTGAATACAAGTTGCTAAAACAAAAATCACAGTGATTCGAGAGGTGGCCCTAAACTGAACTTTTCCGAAATTTTGTGTGGGAGGTACTCGAAGGAGTGGGCCATATTGGAACCTCATCTTCCTCTTGTAGAATGTTTACGATATACAGAGTATGGACCAAATCGGTTATTTCCTACAAGAGTTATCGTGCGCACAAGGTTTGCGACAATTTTTGAACATTTGTGGGGGAGGTACCTGAAGGAGTGGACCTATATGGCCCTTCTTCGAACTTAAATCGAATCTGGACAAAATATTTTGATACCCAAAATTTGAACCGAATCGATTGATCCGTTCGAGAGTTATCGTGCGCACCAGCCTGCCAGACAGACAGACGGACGGACATTGCTAGATCTACTCAAAATTGTCTGAAACGGATATCGTACAAACATACTTGGGGTCTAAAACCATTATTTCGATGAGGCACATTTTTGGTCGTATCAAAGTGTAAATACCCTCTTTAGCCTAAAGGCTGAGGGTATAATAACAATCGTTTGATACAAAAAAGTCAAAATCGCATTTTTTTAAGATACGAGGTTGAGGAAGTAAGGTATCGATATACTTGTTTGTTTTTGTTGTTTCGGTTGGTTGGTAAAATGGCAAACTGCTCGATTCTCTAAGAGAAAATTGTTTCTCTAAGAGAAAATCTTTTTCTCAGAAAATCTGTAGGTCGTCAGATTTTCTGCGAGCAATCCTGAGGTTAATTAATGAAAAGTGCTACTGGTCTGACTGTATTACTAATATAGACGACCATTAGTGTTCTACACCTTAGGGTCCTTCTGTCCCTGTGCTGCTGTTTGGTGTACCCAATAACTCTCGAATATTTTAATATATTTTTCCCAAATTCCATAAAGCGGGTTTCGAGAAATATAAAATAACTACCTGCACCATATTTTGCGAACAGCTAGTTATCAATGCTAAACTTCTGTTCCAAGTTCAAGCATGATTTTAAGTGCTTTAGTGCTTCATAATATCAAAAAACGCGTGTGTTGAATTATGCTGAACTCGTAGTAAATAAGCTGTAACTCGTCGAGAGATATCAGCCTGCATAAATATAAAGTGGAAGTCGTAAAAAAAAAACAACATGACGAGTTTTAAGGTAAGCTAAAACTGCATGAAATAAAAGGCGATATCTGTACTTATACAACAAATTCACGAAAGACTTTAAGGAAAACTATGTTCCAAACTCGATTCTATGAGCTTTTTTAATGTTTTATAGCAATTTCCGACGGATTGGCTATATTTAGGCACATATCTAGATAAAAGGTATTTTCATAGTTTTTGCCTCAACTTCGAATTAAAGGGCGTTTTTTTAAGCTAGATAGAACTTTAAATTGTAAAAAGTAACACAAAAAATTAAGATGAAACTTTTTTTTTATTTGTTTCAGTATACTCTGGCAAATCATCATGAATAGACTCACGCTTGAACAACTCTACGAAATTATCCAAATTTACTTTGAAAATCAGTCGTCGATTCGCGCAACTTATAGACGACTTCGTCATTTGTATGGCGTACATAATCGTCCATCTGAACAAGAGCATTTTTGGCTTAACGGGTTTGTTAATAAGCAAAATTGCCGCATATGGAGTGAGACCAATCCACAAGAGACCCTACAGACTCCATTACATCCAGAAAAATGCACCGTATGGTGCGGTTTTCACGCTGGTGGCATCATCGGACCTTATTTCTTCAAAAATGAGGCCGGAGCTCGCGTTACGGTCAATGGAGATCGTTACCGCACCATGATCAATGATTTTTTGTTTAAAAATATGGATGACATTGATCCGGAGGAGATGTGGTTTCAACAGGATGGCGCTACGTGCCATACGGCGAACGCAACCATCGACTTATTGAAATCAAAATTTGGCGATAAGTTGATTTCGAGAAGTGGACCTGTCAATTGGCCTCTAAGGTCGTGCGATTTGACACCTCTCGATTATTTCCTGTGGGGCTACGTGAAGTCACTGGTTTATGGTGATAAACCAGCAACAATTGATGCCTTGGAGGCCAGCATTGTTCGTGTTATTCGTGACATACGGCCAGCAGTGCTCGAAAAAGTGGCCAAAAATTGGACGTCCAGAATGCACTTCGTCAAGAACAGCAACGCGTTAATGTCACGTATTGATCTTTCGAATAAAAAAAAATTTTGATTACAATTTAATTTTTTGTGTTATTTTTTACAATTTCAAGTTCTATCGGGCTTAAAAAAACACCCTGTACATCGTTTAGGATTGTTAATGGAACCTCCTTGAAAAGTTTTCGAGATAAAATAGTGTAAAAGTATGAGTCCAGCTTAACTTCCTACTAATGTCACCTTTAAGCGGTCAGTTTTGAATGATAGTTTTTATCGATTTCCGACTGCCCAACAACCAAAATGTACATGTACCGACAAACATGGACGGTTACACTGTCAAGCAAACGATATTTGAGCTAAGCTGTCATTCAAAACTGGCAATGTGTACCCAGCTTTACCTTGCTGCATTACTGCAAACTCGATAGCCATAGGGAAAATTTTCATCTTGTGAAAGCTGTTTTTATAGCGGTATTTAAGTGAGATTGTGTTAGATTTATTCTTGTGGGTTGTATATCTTATGTTGTCAAGCTCATTGACAAAACTATCAGCGAAAAAATCGCATTATACGGTAAATAAACCTAGTTTTGGGGCCATGTTGACTATTTTTGACGATTTTCCAAATTTTGTTGACTATTTAACGATTTTTTGACGATTTCCGATCAGCAACGCTGCCTGTCAGACCGGTAAAATTAAAATGCTTATATTTTCGGTAATTAACAATATTTCTCGGTAACTTGGCGCCCAAAAATGTAGTCGTAAAACTAGCTATATAATTTTTAGATTGTATTCTGACTGAGGTTGAGTTATCATCTTTGCGAAAAATGAAGTAGTGGAAAGAAAAGAATATCCTTCTAAAAAGAGCAGATCGGTCAATGTTTGTTTTGTTTTGCCAAAAAACTCGAAGCATTGGTCCTAGACCCATAATCATTTTTACCAACATTTATATTTTTAGATAATCATTCATATTTGTAATCATACTCCAGTTCGCAGTTATGGACCTACATATATATACCGAGTGAAATGGGGGAAACATCATATTCCATATTCATATACTTATATACAATTAAACATTTTGCCTACAATCCACTTTATGACTTGGTCATGGATTATTCTGATTTATTTACCTCATGAAAGTATATTGGTCCTGACTACATTCAAACTTCCATTCACACTTTGTTCGCATTCACAGTCCTGGCTTACAACGGTAAAATTAGTTTCTTAAGAAGTAAATACTTCCAGAGATTACTGCCTAATGACTGTAAAAACCTTACGACCACGAACTGATATGACTTGCGTCCACCATAACGTTTGAGATACAAATATGGTCCAAATTTTGCATTAATTTGCAACTAATTGTTTGCGCCCTTTCTTATATGAGACCTCGTACAGCAGGCAGTCCTTGTGGTTCGTATTACAATGTTAATACGTTTATGAACAATCCTATAGTCATCAACCAACATTGCATGCTTATTCTAAAATAAATATTTCGCACTACTCTCAGATTGCAACCTCAGACTTTTTTATTTATAAAGATATGGCCAACAAGTCACAGCACCATAAACATTAAATTCTTCAACATTAATTCATTCCTTTTGTGGGTTTTAATATTGTCAGCACATTCAACAATAACCTTTAACCTTTATTGGCTTACTTTTAATATAACATCACATTTAACTTCTTAATCCCATTGTGTGCCGCTTTATAATCCAACAAGATTTATTCTCTTTGCCAACTCATGTTGGTTTATGAGATTTTGAATTAAACAAGGCACACCCACAGCTTCCAAACAAAAACTTATGTTGAGGTTTAATTTATCACAACAAAAAACTTACCGCACGTGCATCACATTGCATGACAATGGAAAATAATCCCAGTAACATGAAGAGATGCCAAGGCAATGCTGACATTGCCGGCATTGTTGCTGTTCCAGCTGCTTTCATTGATGTTGCCGTTGATGACGATGATGTCTTGCGACGTAACATTATGCCAAAAAAAATTCAAGGAAAATTCTTCAACTTGGCTTTAAATTTTTTCTTTAATATTTGTTTGGGTTTTCACAAGGAAAAATTATTTGTAAACACGCACTCACAAACAGGGTAAAACAAACACTGCAATAGACAAAGAATGACAACAAAAGATTGTAAAAAAGAAAGAAACGAACGACAACAATGAAAGGAAAAACAATAATAATCAACTTCAGTTTTCTGTACAACACACAAACGCACAAAACTTTAAAAGTGAACTTTGTTTATAGAGTGGGAAAAATCGAAGCAAGAAGAACTTTAAATTTTTGTTTTGGTTAGAAAATTGTTATCTTTTTCAAGATGTTTTGCTCTCTATTTTGAATATTCATTAAATATATAGCACCTTTATTCAAGAGATTTTGCTACTATTTTGTATAACTTTTATTTATTTCTTTGTTTAGTTTTTTGTTTATTTTGTCTTACAGATTTTTCATTCACTTTACGATAAATTTTTGTTCACAATTCCTTTCAAGTTTAATTAACTCTATTTAATTTGAATAAAGAAGAGAAAATATAAATTTTGTAATCTTTAATTTAGAAACGTATTACAACGACAGGGTATATTTTGCTGCACGAACCTTACGCTTTGAAACACCGTTCGAGAATGCTAAGGATATGTGTTCAACATGTCCTTAAAAAGACCCAAACATAATAGACAATGTGAGAGAATGCGAATAAATTTGAAGCAGTTAAAGATGTAAACAGAGCATAAACACGAGTTGCTGTCGCTCTTTCTCTCATTCACAAACTTCTAAAGTCGAAAACCACGAATTCGCCATAAAAAGGTGATGTCTAGATGGCGTTTTTAAATTTGCGATTTAATTGTTCTGTTGGTGCTTAAAAATCCAAAATTTTTGGTCTGCTGATGTTTGAAAAATGTATTTATTAATTTTACGCGGTTCAAGTTAAGATAAAGTTCCCATATACATTTTTGCTCGATTTCATTATTTTATGCGCCAATTAATTACACCATGTATGTCCAATTCCGATGTTATTTGGGTTATGTGATGAATTGGATCTAAAAATAAGTTTGCCAAACTATGTTGAAATCGGTACAGATTTTGATAGAGCTCCAGTGTAATACGTTTTTTGCCCGATTTGAGGTGTTTGCTTCACCAAACACGTATTGCTTGTCCAATCTCTATAAATAAAAATCAAATGTTGTTCGTTGATAATGGCATCAGTTGGGGACGGCTGGGTTCGCCATAACCCGACTTAGGTTTTTATGCAAAGAAATTTTGACCACACCCACTTTTTCAATTTTTATATTTTCTACAAAAACTACTGAACCGATTTTTTATGAAATTGTCATGGCAGCAATTGAGCTAGCAATTGACACTTGGGTATAAAAAGTTTCTTGTTGAAAAACAAGAAAAAGGGGAACTGATAAAGATCTGTGGCGAGATCTCAAACTATAGTATTCCCTGCCCACACTAATAAATTAAAGTTGTTTTAATAAAATATTAAAACAACGACTATGGGATTAAGACTGACTATTTTGGAAAACAAAATGGAAGTCGTCATCCCAAACAAAAAAACGCCAACCCTCCTAATTGTGAGACCGGGCACCGTCGAAATGTTGTTTATTGCTGTAGTATGCAATACCAACAAATTAGTTATGTGTTTTTTCGTCGAGAATCGACGAACGCATAGCAGTGGGAAATATTTGGTTTTGTTTGCAAGTGAAATTGCTAGAGTTTAGGTAGTGCCAAAGAAATTCTCGATCAGAGTGTTTCTTTGCGCACGTATCTATTTGAGCGAGCAATTGACACTTGGGTATAAAAAGTTTCTTGTTGAAAAACAAGAAACAAGGGAACTGATGAAGATCTGTGGCGAGATCTGAAACTATAGTATTCCCTGACTTACCCCTTGGTAAACATCGCCAATTTTTCCCACTAATAAATTAAAGTTGTTTTAGTAAAATATTAAAACAACGACTATGGGATTAAGCCTGACTATTTTGAAAAACAAAAAAAAAACAGGCCAAATATTTTGTTGAATTTTGGGAAGGGGAGGGGTACTTCCCTATACCCAATTTCTTTTTAAAAATGCTATCTTAAATATAAAGGACAACGCGTGTATGTTAGTTAAAATGTTTGTATGTTCCACATAGACTCAAAAACGGCTGCACCGATTTTCTTGAAAATTTTAAAGAATGTACTGGGAACAACCTGAGAGAAAATAGGCTGTATATTTTGTTGAATTTCGGAACGGGCAGGGTAACTCCCTGTTTAACCGATTTTCTTGAAATTTTCAGAGAACGTATAGGGATGACCAGTGGCGAAAATAGGTTTGCATTTAGGAGGGGGAGGGGTGCCTGCCTAGATCCTATTTTTTTTAAAAACGATATTTTTGCAAATCTACGGACGTATTGGTTAGAAAATTAATTTGCGTGGCAACGGTGGTTGAATCTCCGACCATTGGAGCCTAAAGACCCAACCACGCCCACTTTTTTAAATATGTTATATCTCTGAATTTACTGAGCCGATTTGCTTACAAATTTCAGAGGATGTACAGGAATGACCCCTGGTAAAAATATACGGTATATTTTGTTGAATTTCGGAGGGCCGGGGAACCTCCACTAGGCACTATTTTTTAAAAACCCTATTTTTGCAAATCTTGCGGACGTATCGGTTTGAAAATGAATTTGCAATGGTGGTTGTGTCCCCCACCCTAGGCCCTTATTTGGGACCTAAAGGTCCGAATATGCTTTTTTAAATATGTTATATCTCCAAAACTTTTCAAATTATTATTTTCTGAAAGTGCTCCCAATACCCTATTTAACGGTACCCGCCATATATCCGCAAGACGCATACATTTTTCTCAGAGGGTCCCTCAATAGGTCCAGCCACAAATATGGCGGGTTTTCATAAACGGTCGATATTTCAAAATTTCTACAATCATCATGTATTGAAATTATTATTTTCTGAAAGTGTTCCCAATATCCTATTTAACGGTGCCCACCAGACATATCCGCAGGACGCATAAATTTTTCCTAGTGGGCCCCTCAATACCCTAGTTAACGGTACCCGCCATATATCCGCAGGAGGCATAAATTTTTCCTAGATGGCCCCTCCATAGGTCCAACAACAGTCGATATTTTAAAACCTGTTTTCATTTGTGGAAAGTGGACACTTTCAGCTGTCCAATGCTGCTTTCCGTGTGCGCGTATCTTTTCTACATCCTGAGAAATAATCTAAAATATATATATATCCTTTAAATTTATTTTCTCAAAATCGTTTTTACCTTCTGTTGTAAATCTGTTATACGTGAGGGAATGTGTCTTTGCTAAATGTGGTGGTGGTAGTGGTGATGGCATTTCAAGTCACTCTCGAACCCTGGTAAGAAGGAATATAGGAACTGAGCCACATTTGGCGACGTTACGCTGACTGATCCGAGGAGGAGTGAAAGTTATTTTAATCGACCGTTTGTCGACTATCCCAGGAGTGACAGGACGAAGAGAAGAGTACTACGTCGCACCAGATCTCTTCCTGCTAAATTATACAAAGCATTGGGACCGGATGGAATTTGCATGGTAATGAAACAGCTGGATGAGTCGGGAATCGAATATCTCACAAAAGTTCTCAAGCTGTCGCTAACAACCCACATAGTTTCCGAAGTCGGGAAAATGGAAAGGGTGGTGCCGCAACTGAACCCAGAGAAGAATGTCAGCAAAGGCAAATCATACATGGGTTCCGTACGCAGCACAGCACAACAACAGCATTGCACACCATATCCACTCAACCAGAGCAAGCCGCGTGATAGAACAATAATATTGGCGTTTGACTTGTCAGAAGCATTGTACACTGTGAAGCACTCCAGTCTGTTTGAGGACATCGAGTAGTCTACCCTCCGGCCAAATTTGAAACGTTGGATAATCTAGTATATGTGTGCACGCCAGTCACACGTGGAATTTAGGAGCAAGAAGTCCAATCTCGTAGAGTGAAACAGTGAGTTCTCAAAGGTAGGGTGATCTCCCAAACGGTTTAACCTCTAACTCTCCTGTATTCCAGCTCCACCAGACGGCATTGAGATAGTAGCGTATGCGGATAATTATACGATCTTGGCGTCAGGTACCTTCGCTGATGTCATTTGTGAATGGCTGGACGCCTATTTCCAATCGAGGAATATTCAAATATCCGCGACTAAATATACGGCCGCTCTGTTCACCACATGGACTGCAGAGGTGAGCACTGTTGAATGTCATGGTCGATGGCAGCAGAATTCCGACCAACTATTACCCCAACATTCTAAGGGTCACATTCGACAGCATGTTTGCATCGTCCGCGCATGCCAAGGCTATTTGCGACAAGCTAAAATGTAGGAACAGGGTCCTCAAGTCTCTAGCCGGCAGCACATATAACGCGATAGGTCGGTCTGTGGTAAGCAAATATAAGTGCAACACGATGAAAAAATATTCAAACCTACCAGAATGATGCACTGAGAACTGTAACAGGATGCCTTCTCAGTGGACCACCTACATACATGAGGAGACAAAGATTCTTCCAGTGCATCAATATAATGGCATATTTTCGTTGCAGTACATGCTCCGTTGTAACCGCGATATCCCTGCCAATCTCAATATGGTGGACTCTCCCACCCAAGTATGTCAGTAGAGATCTTCATGATCTAGACATAAACGTTCAACTTTACAAGAGAGCACCCCTAGTTCAACAAACCTTTCAAGGAGGTTTAAATAGCCTTCCCACGAATGCTGTCCCAGATGCCATAAACAACTATCGTAGGAATGCTGTCATCGGAGAACATCCCCCATCTATGACATATGAGGAGCGTCAGCTGCCGCGACAAACGAAAGTAGTTTTGGGTTAATAACGCTTTAGATGGTGCAGCCGTCTAAATTCATATACGGCAAGGATAAGAACAGGCTCTCGCGACACACTGCAGCTTTTCAACTGCCCTGCCAAACCTACTCAACTAACTCCAGTAATAAATTCCAATTACTACAGCTTATTTTGGGTACCACCATATTTTTTATGTCAGAACATATTTATTATGGGTTGAGACAGAATTTTTGTCAAAGAGCGTAACAACGGGGCTCTGGCTTAATTAGACGCTTGTGTTTCGTTCTTTGTTGTTATTGTTACGACTTATTTTTCTACAAGCAGACTGAAGACGGTACAGTGAGTAAATAAATCAGTGTTTGGTGTTTTCTTAAAGTGATGTCCCTTTTTAGTAAATTAAATGCCCAATACATTTAATAATTGGATAATTTTATAATTGAATCAAAAAGGTGAATGGAAATATTTCATTGGGGAAAGAAGAAATCGCATTTAACATTGATAATGACACTAATACATTTCTCATATACATACATACATATGTACATACATATTTGAAGTATGGAGTATACTTATTTCTTACATTATATCAGATACCGGTTGATTCCAGATACCGGTTTGTCGTCTATGATTTCAATTTTGAGGAGAATGTGTTTTATTTCACAACTAACGAGAAGCTTTCAACGCTTTCCGTTTGTAACACATCGAAATATTCATCGGTCGATATAACGATGTCCGTCTGTCCGTCTGTTGAAATCAAGATACAGCTCGCAATTTTTAAGATAGAGCTTTGTAATTTGGTATAGAAGTTTCTATTATTCCTAGGATGCTTGGTATTACAAATGGGCTATATCGGTCCACGTTTTGATATAGCCCCCATAGAACGGTACCGCCCATAAATTGCTGAAATTTGGTACTTAGTCTTCGTTGGGGATATAAAACTTTCCCATAGAAATTTGTTGGTATAGGTCCACGCCTTCATACAACCCCCTTAGAACGGTACCTCCCGATTTTCGGTATTTTGAAGGTTTTGGCCACAATAATCCACCGAAATATCTGAAATTTGGTCTTAATTTGGGGTACTAAACTTTCCATACGAAATTTGTCGGTATAGGTCCACGTCTTCATATAGCCCCATAGAACGTATCCCCCGATTTTCGGTGTTTGTAAGGTTGTTGCCTCAATATTCCTCAGAAAGGGTTGAAATGAGGTATTTAGTCTTCGTTGGAAGTACTAAACTTTCCCCCATAAATTTGTTGGCCCCCATAGAACGGTACCTCCCGATTTTCGGTATTTTGAAAGTTGTGGCCACAATAATCCATCGAAATGGCTGAAATTTGGTATTTGGTCTTAATTTGGGGTATTGAATTTTCCATATGAAATTTATCGGTAAATGTCCACGTCTGAAATTTGGAACGTTGTCTTCTTTGGTGATATAAAACTTTCCCCAAGGAAATTTGTTGGTATAGGTCCACGCCTTCATATAGCCCCCATAGAACGGTACCTCCCGATTTTCGGTATTTTGGCCACACCCACAATAATCCATCGAAATTGCTGAAATTTGGTATTTTGTCTTCATTTGGGGTATTGTCTTCATATAGCCCCCATAGAACATACCTCCCGATTTTCGGTTTTTTGAAGGTTGTGGCCCCAATATTCCTCAGAAATGGCTAAAATTTGGTATTTAGTCTTCGTTGGAGGTATTAAACTTGCCCCCAGAAACTTGTAGGTCCACGTCTTCGTATAGCCCCCTTAGAAGGGTACCTCCGATTTCGGTATTTTGAACGCTGTGGCCACAATAATCCACCGAAAGGGCTGAAATTTGGTATTTAGTCTTTGTTGGAGGTAAAAGCCTTTCTGACTGAAATTCGTCGGTATAGGTTAACGTTCAGATTAGAAAGGTACCTCCCGATTTTCGTAATTCTGAAGGTTGTGACGACAATATCTCACCGAAAGACTGAAGTTTGTTAGTTAGTCTTCCATGAGGTTATAAAATATTTCAGATAAGAATTATAAGTATAGGTCCTCGGGTTCCTATATCCCCCACAGAAGCGTACCTCTTGATTATCGGTATTTTGAAGGTTTTACCGAAATATCGAAAATTTGGTATTTAATCTATATCTATGTCGACGTTTTGATATAGCCCCCATGGAACAGTACCTCCTGAGTTTCGGTATTTTGAACATTAGCCACATTGTTTTACCGATCTTCCTGAAATTTGGTAATAAGTCTTCTTCATAAACGAAAGAAAACTAATTGTTCCATTTTACTTTAATACAACTGGTGGTGGAGGGTACAATAAGTTAATTGTTTTAAAATAATCCTAAAAACGTGTAAGTATTTATTAGCATTGACCCATTAAAATTATATGTATTCCATTCTACATCAGAAGCATTTCCGTATTGTTTAATAAATGTGACTTTAACATTCTTTTAAATAACGATTTTTTCGTAAGGTTCTTGATATTGTTGGGTATATGATTGAACTCGAGGCAGCCGTTGTGCTCAATTCGTTGCTTTGAAATTTTCAGACGACATCTTTAAACTATTAATTTGAGCTACTTCTTGAAGGGAACCTTGGGGAGAACCTGATAATGAGTGTATATTGTCTGAGCTTTAAATTAATACTAAAACCTTGTTGTCGCGGCCAAATATGTTTCCAAATAAAATGTGGCAACCCATTTTCACGGCGAATTCAATTCCTTCACATCTCTTTAGGAGTACAATCCTTTGGCTCTCTTTATCTCTCTTGTCTGGTCTCTCTCTCTCTCTTTCGGTGCTCCCATTTTGGTGTTTGTTTATTTAGCAAATTATACTCTCACTCAAGGACACACTTTTAGCTGTCAACGTGTGAAATTTTTTTTTTGCTTTGGCATTGTTATAGTTTGGTTGTCATCCTTATGGTGTTTGTTGTTGTTATTGTTGCTTGATATTCTATGTTTTTGTTTTCATTTTAAGATATTTTCTAGTTTGTGTATTTCTGTTTAAGTTCTTTGTTATATTTTGTAACTAAAAGCATGCTAGTTGTTGAGGTTGTTTCTCCAAAACATACCAATTGGGAGTTAAGTGGGTGTATCTCTGTATGTGTATGTGGGTGTGCATCTCTAACCAAGCATTGCGAGCGTGCCAAAAATAGAAAAAAAAAACATTATTTTGTTGTTATGATAACAATCATATTCGCTCAGCTGTTAAGCGTTGTAGTGCATTGCAGAATAACAACAAACCTGAATCATATAACAACAAATGAAACAACAAAACGAAAACGACCCTGACAACATAATAAAGAAATTTATGATAACTCACACAGGGAAATATTTTCAAAGTAGTAAAATAGTATTCACTTCTCTCCGAGGATAGTAATTACCAAAAAAAGTTTTGTATTTAGTTCAACGTAAAAACAAAAATAAAAATGAAAAATAAAAACATGCCAAAAGATAAGTGTTTAGGGTAAAAATTAAATATAACAGAATTTTCTTTGAATGCTGCGAACATGTTGCACGATTTTTACTTGTCGAAATTTATTGTAAGCAAAGGTAAAAAGAAATACCTAATGTTTGTGTATCAAAGTTGAAACAATATTTTCCAATATTAGTATTTTTTCTCATGTTTGAGAGTTGTCTTTACACTTTTAAGAGTAACGTATTAGATTCATTTCTTACTTACAGAACGTTTTGTTCCATAAGCCGAACGAGGAATAGATTTCCAAACGTTATTCTGCTTTACTTTTCCAATGACAGTATACGCCCCAAGGGAAGGCCAAAACTCCGATGGAAAGACCAAGTTCGAAGATAATACCACAAAATATTATATTCGAACTTGGTCTTTCCAACGGAGTTTTGGCCTTTCCTTGGTGCGTATTCTGTCATGTGGTTCGTAGCTCGAAACGTGCCTGGTACAGCTCGTCCAAATCTTAAAAACACAAAGTTCTGTCTCATTTTTCGGATCTAAACATAAGTACGGCTGGCATCAGTGTCTTGTAGAGCGTGATTTTGTTTGACCAGAGGTGCTTTTGCTTTTAAAATATTAACTTAAACCAAAGTACCATCTGTTGGCTAATAGTATTTATTCTTCTCTTGATTTCAAAATTGATGATGTTGGTTTTATTTATGGCTATGCCGAAGTAAATAAAGTAATCTACTACCTCAACAATTTTTGTGCCGCACATCCACAGTTGGTCCCAGTCTACTGGACATCCTGCGCGTTGATACCATAAACTTCACCGTTGATTGGAGACCCACTTTGGCAGTCTCTTTTTCAATTTTTCCAAAGGTGGTTGTTACAGCTAGTTTTGATGGACCTATGATGTCGAAGTCATCTCCGTAGGCCATTAACATTACTTCATTATTGTATATAGTCCTATTTTTATCTCTGGACATATGTATGTATGTCGTATGACCTTTCCGAGCAGTCCAAGTGCAGTTTAAGAGCTGCTCTCGAATGCCTTTGGTTTTTGTTATGGCAGTTTGTATTCGCTTCCCCCATTGCGACGGAACAAGTTTTTTCAGGGGCAAGTCCATAGTTTCTGAGAAAATAATCCGACAGCTCTAAAAACCCCTACGACGGTAAATTTCGAGCGGATCCAAAGTTTGGCCTCCGTAATACTTTGTCCAAATTAAGTTTAACTTAAACTAACATTAACTTTAACTTAAACTGTTTGAAGCATTGTGGCGTTTTTTATTGGGATAGCGTTTGCAATTTTGTTTTTTCAAAATAGTCTGGCTTAATCCCATTGTTGTTGTTATAATATTTTAAAACAACTATTTTATTAGTGGAAAAGATTTGGCATTGTTCGCCAAGGGGTAAGGCAGGGAATACTATAGTTTCGATCCACGCCACTGGATCTCATCAGTTCCCTTGTTTCTTGTTTGTGGATATTCTCCACCGAAGTTATTTTTCAATAACTTCTTCAACAAGAAACGTTTTATACCCAAACATCAATCGTCAGCTCGAAGTATAAAGGTAAGCAAAGAAAAAAGTTCAATGAGAAGTTTTTCCTTGGCAACCTCATACAACTCCGACGAAAGTGTCTGCGAAACAATTCAAACCTCTTCCACTTGTGTGTGTTGTCGAATTTCGACAAATGCACACACCAAAATTTGGTTGTTCTGCTTTACAGCAAAAACAACACACGTCGTGCCAGTGTCTTCAATTTGAAGCATTGTGGCGTTTTTTTATTGGGATAGCGTTTGCAATTTTGTTTTTTCAAAATAGTCTGGCTTAATCCCATTGTTGTTGTTTTAATATTTAAAACAACTATTTTATTAGTGGAAAAGATTTGGCATTGTTCGCCAAGGGGTAAGGCAGGGAATACTATAGTTTCCACAAACAAGAAACAAGGGAACTGATGAGATCCAGTGGCGTGGATCGAAACTATAGTATTCCCTGCCTTACCCCTTGGCGAACAATGCCAAATCTTTTCCACTAATAAAATAGTTGTTTTAAAATATTAAAACAACAACAATGGGATTAAACTGTTTAAGTTAAAAGGTGAGACATATCGGTCCACTCCTTCCGATACCTCCCACACAAAACTAAAAATGTCACTAAAATGGTACGCGCTCTTGAACGGACATGCCGATTTGGTCCAAGCTTTGGATCGCCTAATAATTTTTTTCCAAATGTAGTTTTACTTCGAAAATGGGCCACTCCTTTGGGTACCTCTCCCACAAAAGTTCAAAATGTTTCTGAAAAATGGTGTGTACGATAACCCTCGTGGCATCGATTTAGTCCAAACTATGCACATCGCTCTATTCTTTCCGGATTTATATCCGTTTCGAATATAGACTATTGCTCCACTCCTTCGACTACCTCCCACAAAAAATTCGGAAAAGGTGAAGTTTAAGAGCTTTTCTCGGATCGTTTTGAATTTTTTCAGCAGGCTGTCCTAGGGACCCCTTTACGACGTTACAATTTGTTTCAGCGGCAAGTCCATACTTTCTGATAAATTGGCAAAAAAAAAACTCAAAAACCGCCCATAGACGGGTGTTTACTTCTTTTCTGAAGGTCCTAGGCTGAGGGTATATCTCTGTCGGCAAAGCTGACTGATACTTTCTTACTTGTTCTTTAGCCAATTTATTTCTGCCTTGGCCTCACTTTGGCACGATGGCAAACAATGCCGCCATCTGGGATTGGTTCTGGGGTATCTTCATCGCCATAGTCGATACCAAAAACTTTATAAAACGCTTCTTCCAGATTCTCTGTTACACTCTGGTAAAATTTTCGGACTTCATTTACAGACTCCTGAACATATCGAGTTGCTCAGGCTCATGTTTTTCTTGCTCTTTCTGACCTCCTGAAAATACGCTTTTCTCCTATATTTTTATACCCTCAGCATTTATGCTAACGAGGGTATATACACTTTCATACAGGCAAAATGTGTCTCATCGAAATAATGTTTCATCGAAATGTGTTTCAGACAATTTGGATTTGATTTAGCCATATCCGTCCGTCTGTCCGTCTGTCTGGCTGGCTGGTGCGCACGATAACTCTCGAACGGAGCAACCGATCCGGTTCAAAATTTGGCTTTCGTAATATTTTGCCCAGACTTAGTTTAAGTTCGAAGATGGGTAATATGTGTCCACTCCTTCCGGTACCTCCCCCACAAAAGTTCGAAAATGTTCGGAAAATTTGTGCGCACGATAGCTCTTGAAGGGAGTAACCGATTTGGCCCACATTTTGTTCGTAAAAGTTCTACCAGACTTAGATGAAGTTTAAATATGGACTCAATCGGTCCACTCCTTCGGGTACTTCCCACACAAAATTTCGGAAAAGTTCAGTTTAGGACCTGCTCTCGAATCACTTTGATTTTTGTTGTAGCAACTTATATTCGCTGTCCCCCATACGATGGTACAAGTTTCATAAGGGGCAAGTCCATACTTCCTGAGAAAATAGCCTGAAAGTTGCAAAAAACCCCTATGACACCGTGTGTAGTGGTTGGAGCACAATTCGCCAATTCGGTCCAAAATTTGACCTTCGTAATATTTTGTCCAACCATAGTTTAAGTTCGAAGATAAACCATGTCGGTCCACTCCTTCAGGTACCTCCCTCACAAAAATTCAAAAATCTTCGGAAAAAATATGCGCACGATAATTCTTGAAGGGAGTGACTGATGTAATCCGTACTCTGCACATCCTAATATATCTACCAGATATAGATCAGGTTCGAATATGGACTATATTTGTGCACTCCTTTGGGTATCTCCCACACAAAATTTCGGATAAGTTCACTTTAAGACCTGCTCTCGAATCACTTTGATTTTTATTGAAGCGATTTTCATTCGCTATCTTCATTACGACGGTAAAAGTTTTTTCAGGGGCAGGTCCATATTTCTTGGGAAAACATCCCGAAACGTGTAAAAAGCCCTATGTCACCATATGTGGCTCTCGAACTGTTCTGCCGATTTGGTGCAACATTTGGTCTTCATCATATTTTATCCAAATTTAGTTTCATGGGGCAATACCGGTCCCCAACTTCCGGTACTTCTCCCCAATATTTAAAAAATGTCAGTAAAATGTTAGGACGATATCACTTGAATGGTGCAACCAATTTGGTCCATACTTTGGATCTAATAATATTTTGTTAAAATTTAGTTTAACTTCTAAAATGGCCCATATCGGTCCTCCCTAAGGGTACCTTCCCCACAAAAGTTCAACATTTGTGTTAATTCCTAATCCACATTTTTGTCGGCAAGTTCAAATGTTGAAAAAGGGCCACAAAATTCTGAAGAGACGCTAAATACATTCTATCTGTCCGTAGATGAAAGTTTCAATTCACATTGGCTGAGGGTATACCTCTGTCGGCAAAGCCGACTGACACTTTTTTACTTGTTTTCCTTGTCTCCTATATATTTCCTTGCAGGGTTCCTATGTATGCCGCGTTCTTCGCTTCAGTAGCCTTACGACAATCCTGATTGTACCATGGATTATTAGCTGGTGGTATTGGGTAACCAAGTACAGGCAGTTTAAAGAGAGTGGGCTATTCGTTGCCAATGCTCTTCCACATTATCGGGAATGCCGTCTTCCACCATGATGTGTCTGTTTGGTTTGCAGCTTCTCTACATCCAGCTTCCGTCCTGTGCTAGATCGCACGTTTGCCGCAACATTAAGTTGAGTGCGTATCTTGGCTGCTACAAGGAAATGGCCCGAAACGATGTTCGCTCCTCGACGGGACATCTAACACACAGCACGAGTGTCTTCTGTCTATCACAATATGATTAATCTGGTTTCTAGTTTTCCCATCTGGGATCATCCACGTGGGCTTGTGTATGTTGAGGTGCTGGAACCAGGTTCTACTCACTACCATGTTTTTACCCGCTGGAAAATGAATCAGCCTCATACTGTTGTGGGGTGTTACATCATGAAGGTTGAGCTTGCCGACCGTGGGGCCAAATATATTTTCCCTTCCAAGTTTAGCATTAAATTCCTCTAAGACAGTCTTACCCCCATTATTACAATTGTTCTTTTGTTATAGTTTGGATTTACCGAACAGATTTATAGCGCTCCGGTTAACATAAAGTTAAAAGTGATAATTGAATTCAATGGGGGAGCTTCTTGGTATTAACTTTCAATGTACAAATTATATTTTTTAATGCCTCCAAATTGGTTTATTTTGCGTTTTCAAATTCATCAGATAGTAAAAGAACACATATAATAATTGGCCTTAATGTCATGGCCAGGGCAGTGTTCATATGTTTGGTCTGTTCATCTTTCTCTTCGGTCGGTGTGTGGGTGCAGATCAAATTGATGTTTAAAAAAACTTTGGTTTTATACGGATTGTGTGAATCTGGAGAAGAGATTTTAAAGCCTCCGATTTACCATAAATCCAACACGTAGCACGATGCGCCCTAACTAACATTAAATGAAAGGTGCATCCACCTGGGAAGTTTTTGCTGATTCTGAAAGTACAATGTTCATAGATGAGAAAAATCAAAAAAACAAAAAAAACCGGAGGGATTTTTAAATAAATCGCGGTCAATGTGCACATTTTTGGGGGTTTTAGTTTTTTACGATTTTGCTTGGAAACCGTATGTCCTTTCGAAGTGGCAATAAAAAATGTTGTAGCAGTTAAAATTTTCAACAAGATTGACCTTTATGATATTTTCGTAGGTTTCACCATTTTTGAGATATAACAGTTCAAATTAGGACAATTCACTGACTGTACCGCCTCCTTATAAAACAGTTTCATGTACGGAGCGACTTAACTAAATTTTAATAAAAACAGCTTAAACCTGGGAATTATGAAACAGATTCTGAAACAGCAATGCTCAAAGATGAGAAAAATCCAAAAGCAAGAAGAAATCGCCGGAGAGTTTTTTATAAATCGCGGTCAAGTTCAAGTTTTACGACAGAGCTTTGCAATTTGGTATAGAAGTTTCTATTACCCCTAGGATGTTTGGTATTGTAAATGGGCTATATCGGTCCACGTTTTGATGTAGCTCCCATAGAACGGTACCACCCGATTTTCGGTATTTTAAAGGGGTTTGCCTCGTTATCACACCGAAATGGCTGAAATTTGGTAGTAATCTTCAATCAACCGGAGTAATCTTCATCGAAATGGCAGAAATTTGGCATTTAGTCTTCGTTAGGCGTAATTTGTAATTTGTAGGTATAGGTCCACGCCTTCATATAGCCCCAATAGAACAGTACGAGTACCTCCCAACTTTCGGTATTTTGAAGGTAGTAGCCTGAATATTCCTCCAAAATGGCTGAAATTAAGGTAGTTAGTCTTCGTTAGGGGTATACAATGTTTCCCCTTAATTTGTAGGTATAGGTCCACGCCTTCATATAGCCCACATAGAACGGTACCTCCCGATTTTCTGTTTTTTAAAGGTTGTGGGCATAATAACCCACCGAAATGGCTGAAATTTGGTATTTAGTCTTCGTTGGTGGTATTCAACTCCCCCGCCCCTAAATTTGTTGGTATATGTCCACGCCTTCATATAGCCCCCATAGAACGGTACCTCCCGATTTTCGGTATTTTGAAGGTTGTGGCTACAATAACCCTACCAAATGGCTGAAATTTGGTATTTAGTTTTCGTTTGGGGTATAAAACTTTCCTCCATTAATTTTTCGGTACAGGTCCACGCCTTAATATAGCCCCCATAGAACTGTAACTCCCGACTTTCGATATTTTGAAGGTTGTGGACACAATAACAGACCGAAATTTCTGAAATTTGGTATTTAGTCTTCGTGGGGGGTATTCTACTATCCCCCTTAAATTTGTCGGTATAGGTCCATGCCTTCATATAACCCCCATAGAACGGTACCTCTCGATTTTCGATATTTTGAAGGTTGTGGCCACAATAACCCAACGAAATGACTGAAATTTGGTATTTAGTCTTCGTTTGAGGTATAAAACTTTCTTCCAGAAATTTGTCGGTACAGGGCCACGCCTTAATATAGCCCCCATAGAACTGTTCCTCCCGGCTTTCGGTATTTTGAAGGTTGGGACACAATAACCCACCGAAATGGCTGAAATTTGGTATTTAGTCTTCGTTGGGGGTATTCTACTTTCCCCCTTAAATTTGTCGGTATAGGTCCATGCCTTCATATAGCCCCCATAGAACGGTACGTCTCGATTTTCGATATTTTGAAGGTTGTGGCCACAATAACCCAACGAAATGGCTGAAATTTGGTATTTAGTCTTCGTTTGAGGTATAAAACTTCCTTCCAGAAATTTGTCGGTACAGGGCCACGCCTTAATATAGCCCCCCCATAGAACTGTTCCTCCCGATTTTCGGTATTTTGAAGGTTGTGGCCACAATAACCCAACGAAATGGCCGACATTTGGTATTTAGTCTACGTTTCGATATGGCCTCCATAGAACGATACCTCCCGATTTTCGTAATTCTAAAGGTTGCGACGTCAATATCCCACCGAAAGACAGAAATTTGTTATTTAGTCTTCCATGGGGTTATAAAATATTCCAGAAGAGAATTATCAGTATAGGTCCACCTCTTCCTAAACCCCCCATAGAACCTCTTGAAACCTCTTGATTTTCCGTATTTTGAAGGTTTTAGGCACATTATCTTAAGCAAATATCGCTAAAATTTGGTAGTTAGTCTTCTTTGGGTCTAAAAACTTTTCGCCACAAATATGCAGATATAAATCGACGTTTTAATACTCGTATAACCCCCATTGTTCCAGTTTACTTCAATACAACTCATGGTGGAGGGTATAACAAGTTCGGCCCGGCCGAACTTAATGCCGTTCTCACTTGTTCTTCTTTGTCTTTGTTCTTTTCAAGTATGATGTCTTTTGACGGGGTGGCTTACTAGCCCAACCCAAGTTTTTATCGTTCTTATGGGTGAACGCGAGGCACATGTTAGCTCACTAAGTTTAACGGATGTTAAGGGCAGCTCCCCAGTCAGGACCGTTGGTATCTTTCACCCCCTACGTCAGCCATGAATAAAGTTATACATATACGGTCGAAGTTCTCTATAACGAACATCATGCTAATGAATTTTTCTCTATAACGAATAAAAATTGAAGACACAACTTTTTGCCACACATTTTCACCTATTTTTACCTCGGATTTTGAAACAGCAATATTGTAGGAGCAAAATTCTGTACAAGATTGACCTGCATAATATTTTCGTAGGTTTTTGAATATTATACAGGTTAATCTTGTATTTTCATAGCTAAAACATTTTCTTTTGTCCCATTTCGATAGGACTTGCGGTTTCCGAGCAAAATCGTGAAAACCTAAAAAACCCCCAAAAATGTCAACTTGAATCGCGATTTATTTAAAAAGCGCTCCGGCGATTTTTTATACCCTCTACCATAGTATGGAGGGTATATTAAGTTTTTCATTCCGTTTGTAACACATATTATATATATTCTTGATCAGGATAAAATTCTAAGACGATCTAGCCATGTCCGTCTGTCCGTCTGTTGTAATCACTCTAGCGTCCGCAATAATAGAGATAGAGTGCTGAAATTTTGCACCCGACGGTCTTTTTTCCATAGGCAGGTCAAGTTCGAAGATGGGCTGTATCGGTCCACTCTTTGGTATAGCCCCCATATAACGGTACCTCCGGATTTGAGGTATTTTGACGTTCTTCGCTACATTTGCAGACCGAATTAGCTATAATTTGGCACTTAGGGTTCCTAGTGATCAACAAACTTATATCCCAAAAGATATGGGCAAAGGTCCATGTTTTGGTATAGTCCCCATATAACTGTACCTCCCGATTTTCGGTATTTTGAGAATTTTAGCCACAATTTTTTACCGAACTATCTGCAATTTGACATTTGAGGTTCTTAGTGGTCATGAAACATCTCCACGAAACATCGTCAACATAGGTACATGTTTTGGTATAGCCCCCATATATCGGTACGTCCCGATTTTCGGTATTTTGAGAATTTTAGCTACAATTTTTAATTGAACTATCTGTAATTTGCCATTTGAGGTTCTCAGTGGTCACGAAATATCTCCATCAAACATCGTCAACATAGGTCCATGTTTTGGTATAGCCCCCATATAACGGTACCTCCCGATTTTCGGTATTTTGAGAATTTTAGCCACAATTTGTAACCGAACTATCTGCAATTTGACATTTAAGGTTCTCAGTGGTCATGAAACATCTCCACCAAACATCGTCAACATAGTTCCATGTTTTGATATGGCCCCCTTATAACCGTACCTCCCGGTTTCGTCATTTTGAGCATTTTAGTTACAATTTTTAACCGAACTATCTGCAATTTGACATTTGAGGTTCTCAGTGGTCATGAAACATCGTCAACATAGGTCCATGTTTTGGTATAGCCCCCATATATCGGCACCTCCCGATTTTCGGTATTTTGAGAATTTTAGCTACAATTTTAAACGAACTAGCTGTAATTTGCCATTTGAGGTTCTCAGTGGTCGTGAAACATCTCCACCAAACATCGTCAACATAGGTCCATGTTTTGGTATAGCCCCCATATATCGGTACCTCCTGATTTTCGGTATTTTGAGAATTTTAGCTGGAATTTTTAACCTAACTAGCTGTAATGATCGGTATTTTGAGAATTTTAGCTACAATTTTGTCTAATCAAAAATAATCGTCAATATAGGTCCATGTTTTGGTATATCCCCCCATATAACTGTACCTCCCGATTTTCGGGAATTTTCCGTGGTCACGAAATTTCTTCACTAAAATTCGTCAACATGGGTCCATTTTTTAGGGTCTACATTGTTTTGAGGAAACTACCCTCAATTTGACTCTTGAAGTTCCCTGCAGCCATAAAACTTTTCCGCCAATAAATTTAAAGATAGGTTGACTATTTTATATAGCCCCATAGGTGGTATCTTTCACCTAGCTGAACCCAATTTTTTTAGATTAGATTAGATAACACTGTGCAACAAAATGGAGGTGAAAGTCTGGGGCACGGAAAATTCCTCTTGGGGAAGAAAGGCATTGGTGAGTATATTATGAACCCCCAAGGACAGATCCGCCGTGAGTCGAACTTCCGCGTTATGGCGTGATGAAATTTTTGTTAGAGACCCGGTGGGCCATCAGGAATTAGCGTTATATCTTTGTTCACTGTTGCTTAAGTGCTCTACAAAAACAACAAACAAAGATATAATGCTAATTCATGATGGCTTACAGGGTCTCTTGCAAAAACTTCATCACGCCATAACGCGGAAGTTCGACTCACGGCGCATCTGTCCTTCGGGGTTTTTAATATACACACACCAAGGGCTTTCACCTCCAAAAGGAATTATCTCTACCCCACATTTGTGTTCACAGTGTAATTTAAGCAATAGTTTTAATTAAGACTATTTTATGGTGGAGGGTATAAAAAGTTCGGCCCGGCCGAACTTAACGACTTTTTACTTGTTTTTATTTTGTTTTTTGATTTTTCTCATCTATGAACATTGTGGTTTCAGATTCCGCAACAACTTCCCAGCTGTAAGCTCCTTTCATTTAAAGTTGGTTCAATAGCACCGTGCACACTAAAAAGAAGAGACAAAACTTAATTCTCAATGCTATTAAAATAAAAATTGATTCGAAATACGTTAAATTTCCAACGATTACAATGCATACGAGTAGTTTCAATTTATTGCTTTTGCACGGTTTCTCTATAACGTAGTGATTGGTTGATCGCCAACTGCTGCGTTATAGAGAAGTTCGACTGTAAATATAAAAATATAAAAAACAGTTTCCATCGTCAAGACGTAACACTGAAGGAAAAGGAAATGAAACAAGAACACTTGCTGCGAAAGGATATACTGAACTTGCATAGAAGAGCGGAACATTAGATCTGACTTTTTTATTTTAGTGTTATTCCATATCGTAATTTTTATTCCATATGGTCAATATGCCTCTCCTTAACATGTTTATTTATTTTTTTTTCAAATGTTTGTCAACTTTGTTGTGAACCTTGACATAATGGGCTTTTCAGTTCGGTTCGGTGACATGTCACTAGCGAATTCCTATGACCTGCCATTGAAATTCAATTTGGCCACAAATTAAAATTCAATTAAATCCATTAATTGATTTTCGTTACACAACACAGCGTGTTAATCAACCAAACAAACACAAACAATGTTTGAATAATTTGTTTGGAAACTTTGCAAACAAACTGTGGTTATTTTCATTACAATGGACAGTTAAGTGAATTGTTGTAATTAACCCCTGAAATGTAGGAATAAATGCAAACTAAAATTCATTAAAAATCAAATATATCTTAACGACTATTTTCAATATCATTTAAAAAGCTCAATGTATATTTAGATACATTAAAAACATTTAAACAATATTGATAAGTTATCTAAGATACCTTTAACAACAAACATACTGTTTATAGTTTGAACGTCAAAAGTCCACTGTTTATTGACGTCCTCTAATAGTTGAATAAGGGTTCAATTCAAAAATTCATTATCACTTGCCTCCTCCATGGCCCTTAACAGTTGCCTAAGGGTTAAATTCAATAATTGATTTTCATTTAAAACGTAATTAAATTTAACGGCCCTAACTCTCGCCTCTAGCTTACCAGAATCGACCACTTCTACTCCGTCATAAATAAAATACAATCTCTTAAGAATATCAACTAATTTCTCTCATTTTAAGTCACAGACCACAATGACTATACATTTTATTTTGTTTGTTGGCAAAGTCAACTTTAAACTGGAAACTCAATTAAACGCCAGTAGGTTGTGGTAATTTTTTTTCTACTTATTTTTTATTGTCCCTTATTGTGTCTGGATTCGTTTTTGTTGTGTTTTATTGAAAACGCGCTTTGGCCATTATTTTTTATGACAAAATAATAATGAAAATTTAAGTGCAAAATAATTACAAGTCAGCGATGCTGAAAATTAAATCTTAATCGCCTCTAGCCTGAAGGAAAATGCAAAAAAAAACTAAAACTAAAAAAATAACTGTAATTAAAAGGCATAGGACATGGCAAAGAATAAACAAAGTTGTTCTTGGTTAAGTAAAATTGAAATTTTTAAATTACAATTAAAGGGATAAATTTAGTAAGCTATTGGTTTTCGAATATTTGGTGGAAGTACACGGTGCTCTTGAATCAAATTTAAATGGAAGGTGCTTACACCTGGGAAGTTTTTGCGGATTCTGAAACTACAATGTTCATAGATGAGAAAAATCAAAAAACAACAAATCGCCGGAGCGCTTTTTAAATAAATCGCGATACAAGTTGACATTTTTAGGGGTTGTTTAGGTTTTTGCGATTTTGCTTGGAAACCGCAAGTCCTATCAAAATAGGAATTAAGAACATGTTGTAGCTATCAAAATTCTATGCAAGATTGAACTTAATGATATTTTCATAGGTTTGACAACTTTTGAGAAATAGAAGTTGAAATTGGGACAATTCAAATTCAATTCAATTCTGTATCGTCTCCTTATAAAACAATGTCATGACTGCAATTTCCCAAATTATACTTATATATCTAAAAAAGTGGTACAACCTAGGAGAATTTTCACAGCTATAAGATTTTTTCAGGTCCCATGCCGATAAGACTTGCCGTATTCAAGCAAAATCGCGAAACCTTAACAAAGAAACCTAAAAATGTAAACTGAGTTTCTTTATCTCAAAAATGGTACAGCCTGAGAACAAATCATAAACGTCAATTCTGTAGAGAATTTTCACAGCTACAACATTTTCTTTAGCTTCATTTTGATTGTATGTACTTGCTGTTTCCAAGCAAAATCGTGAAAACCTAAAAAACACCTAAAAATGTGAATTTTGACCGCGATTTATTTAAAAATCACTACTGAGATATTTTCTTGTTTTTGGATTTTTCTCATCTATGAACATTGCTGTTTCAGAATTCACAAAAACTTCGACTGTGTCAACGGTTTTCATTAAAAGTTAGTTAAGGCGCACCTTTCATGATATTGTTTTATAAGGGGGCGATACAATATTTCATTAGTCTGATTCTGATAGGACTTTCGGTTTCCAAGCAAAATCGTGAAAACCTAAACAACCCCTAAAAATGTCAACTTGAATCGCGATTTATTTAAAAAGCCCTCCTGCTATTTTTCTTTGTTTTTTTATTTTTCTCATCTATGAACACTGTAGTTTCAGAATCCGCAAAAACTTCCTAGGTGCAAGCACCTTCCATTAAAGTTTGCTTCAAGAGCATCGTGTATACGATTTGCTCATCGTGATATTTTTACGAGACATAGATCAGGTTATAATATGACCTATATATGTAAACTCTTTCGGGTACCTCCCACACAAAATTTCGGAAAAGTGCAGTATAGGACCTATTCTCGAATCTTTCATGTAACAGGTTGCACTCAAGGCCCGATGCTATATATTTTTTGAGTGGCAAGTCAATACTTCTTGAGAAAATGAACGAAATCTGTAAAAAAAATACCTACGGCTAGCAAGTGCGCACGACAACTCTTGAACCGAATACTGCTTTGGTCCTGTTGAAATATTTCTTCGAATATTATATAAAATTCGAAGGTGGTGAGAGGTTAAGGGATTAGCGGGATAACGGATTTCTATCGTTATTATTTTTTATGTTTTTTAGAAGAGTCGAATCCGTCAACTTTTTTTTTGATTATTATAATTTGTATATCTTACCATTGGAACCACAGGTCGTATGACTGGTATTATAATATTTCTAATTAATAACAATCATACGCACTGGGCTACCAATGTTATAGAAATACAAAATAATGGAAAAACGAAAGCATAAACACACAAAAAAGAGAAACTCATCTATTTTTAACAGATTTTATTATTTTTTTCATATTCGAAAGCTTACTTAAATTTCTTTATCATAATAACTGGGCTAATATAGGTAGGCCAGTCAAAATAGACATGCGTATAAAGGGGAAATAGCTGAAATTTCCAAATTACTAAATTTTGGTGGACAGCTAGGGTTTGTCATTAGAAATAATATCGTAAATGTCGCATTGAATCCCATGTGTCCAAAAAACAAGTTATTTGGGGTCAAGGGATATTTCTAGAACCCTTATTAATTTTTTTTTCTCAAAAATGATAAGATTTAGCAAAAACCTGCCAAAGTAAGAGTTGTAAACTTAAAAATTGTCCAAAGGAATGATCTGTGTGTGTTTTTTTTTTTCTTTTTAAGTGATTTACAATTCTTGAGATGTTGCGATTTAAGGGTCAAATTACACACATAGAGATACGGCGTTAATACATTATGAGGCGGACCGGTTAAAATAACTCAACATGTGTTAGATATTTCCATAAACTTCAAAACGATACTCCCTTTAGGTTCAGTAGAACCGGGCCTAACCCGGCCTTTGCATCTGGTCTTCCGGCTGAAATAACCGGATCCGACCCTGTGAAAATTATACATTTCATATGGAATGACGAGTATAAGAAGGATTACCAAAGAAGAATCAATGAATATTTACGTACGGTTGGAACTAGTCAACTGGGTCTAATTGAAATTTGCGATTTAATAAAGATGTCTTGCTCAAAGTCGAATAGCACAAAACAATACTTTGAACAAAAAATAAATGGTATGATAGCAATTGTAATAATGCAAGAATACGGAGTTTCAAGTTGCTCAAGATCTATAGGAGGACAAAGAATATATGTGATAAAAGGCGTTATATGATGTCACAGAAAGAATACAAAACTATATGTTACCGCACTACAACTTCGTATTACATCAAAATTTCTAATAACTTAAACCATATCAATAACTCTAAAGATTGATGGAGAATTGCTCGAGAAATCCATAACCAAAAACACCTGGTTGGATCTAATATTACGCCGGAAGCTTTCAAGAAATATTATGAAGATTTACTCAATAACTCCAACGAAGTCTCTCTTATTTACTACGCGCCAAATAAGATAGAAGGCTCAGATTTAGATGTAAGACTTACTATTCAAGAATTGAAGAAAATGTTAGCAATTCTAAAGAGAAATAAAGCGCCAGGCGAAGACAGAATACCGTACGAGTTTTTCATTAATGGCACGGATGAATTTCATAATCAGCTCCTAGATGCATACAATAACATATATAGTACTGGAAAAATAGAACCCTTCTTCAACAAAACAATCATATTCCCAATACATAAGAAAGGAGATCCTAATGAACCAGCAAATTACAGAGGCATATCTTTTATAAATTGTGGAGCGAAGATATTTATGGGGATTTTAAATGAAAGACTAAGTAATTAGATAGAAAAACATAATATTCTAACCGAATATAAAGCTGGATTTCGGAAAAACTATTCATCAATAGGTAATATCTATAATTTTGCCTCTATTGTTAACCTAAAACTAAAAGAACATAAAAAAGTCTACTCCTTTTTTATTGACTTCAAAGCAGCGAAGTAATAATTCAAGGCAAGCACTTATATATAAACTACGTCAAATTGGGATATCCTACAAATTTTCGTCTTTGTTAGAACAAATTTTATAAGAATACTTAGTCTGCAGTGTGGAATGGAAGAGAACTCTCCGAATATTTCGAAACGGCTAAGGGTGTGAAACAAGAAATTTGAAGAAATTAATGCCGTACAAAGATATTTTCTTAAACGAATTTTGCAAGTTCCAAGCTTTACTCCGAACTATATAATTATGTTGGAAACCGGTGTGAAAGATACCCAAATATATACAATGGGACTGCATTTAAACTACATAGGAAGAACTCTGTTTCGATACACCCACAATAGACTCCTCAATCGGTTATCGAAACTAACACTAACTCGAGATACTTTTTGGGCAAAAGAATTAAGATCGTTGGCTCAAACCATCGATACAGAATGGCCACAAACCATATCTTCACTATCTAGTTGGAATGTTTTTTGTGGGAACTTAATACAAAATATGAAACAGTACCTTCAAGATAAAAAACTGCACAGAAAACAACAATGTCAAAGCTTGCGTCTATATAGATATCTAAATCCGAACAGGGCTCAACATTACCTCAGAAGGTTCCCATGTGAGAAACTTGTGTGGATTTTTAAAGCTCGCAGTGGGATGATCACTTAAGGTTACAACAAATTCAATATAGATGATTCGAATAACGAATGTAAGCTATGCAACATGCGCGAACTTTGAAACATTACAACATTTTCTAGGCGTATGCCCTATACTTCAAGAACATAGACGGTCCGCATTTCAGAAGTCAACACTAACCGAAGATGAAGTTATTTGAATACTTGATGGTGAAGAAGAAGGCTGTTGGCAAAACCTAACGATCTACCTAGAGATGTCCTACAAATACCGGCAAATTATACTTAATGAATTATATTAAATAATTTAAAATTACATGCGACAGACGTTTACTTTAAACATTGTCGCCAACTTCTTTAACTTCTTACTTTGAAAAATAACATAAACGAATTGTTTAGTATTAAGAGTTTATTCAGTCAATAAAGAAGTTTTTACTACTACTACTATATTTCCGTATTCAGTGCAATAAAATCCACCTGTGTAAAAAATGGAGAGTTTTCGTTGGAATTGTTCCAGTTGTTAAATGGGCTAATCTGGCATAAAACGACTCTTACATGGAATAACTCTACTAAACATTCTTCGATTTGGATTTTTTTAAATATACGAGGTATAATTGAGCTCTTTACGGGAACACATATTTTATCGGTTACTCCGATTATTTGTAAATATAAATGTCTATTAGATTCGCTGTATCTCAAGATTGGTTCGTTCAAGGAAAAAATCATAGTGACCAAAATGTGTAGAGAATTTTTCATACTCTACAACTTTTATTTATTTAAAATCTTTATTATAATAATATTATATAACATTTATTCTAGTCACTTTTATATTATGTTGGTTTTCACGAAAAATTCGGAAAACTTCAAAACCCTTTGACCGCGAAAAACTTTTTTTGCACAGAAGGGTCGATGTGATCATTGCTTCTAATGGCTAATCCTAGCTCTTCGCCAAAACACATCTTTATGAGAAAATTTGCTATTTCAATGTCTATTTTGACTGGTCTATATCACTCCACATCTTCTCAGCAGCTAGAGCACGAGGAAACTTTTTTTTATTTTTTTGCCTCTTTATCAGACCGAAATGGCTAAAATAATCTCTATTTCCGCCTGCTCGAACTTCGATGCATAGGCGCATCAGATTGCTTTTGAAGGTTTTACCTATTATACGAATTGTGGCTTGTCGTTTATTCTTCGGTGTGAAACTGGAGATTAGATGTTTAACCTTCGTTTAACTATACGGATGTGCAATAGATAGTTTTCCAGGTTAGACAAAATAAACAAGTTTTCAATGGTGGTAAAACCTCTCCGTATAATGTTTGGTTGCAGTTCCTGAGTATATTCAGCTAGGTACAACTTATCTGCAAGTAATGTCATTAGACATGGCGTCAGGATTCGACGATATGTGAGAAGTCTCCCTTGTTCTATAAGTATGTTCTTGGGAAATAGTTTTCTTTACTACAAACCACGGCCATAGTCAGGGCTGCGGCTCGGTTGTGGTATTTTTTAGACACTTTTTGTATATTATACTCAGAAAGTTGAAATTATGTCAATGCTTAAAAAACAAATATGTTAATGTTCATGAAATTTGTCACCATCTTAGATGGGCCAGTACTTTACTTTCTATGTTCTTTAAGCTGTGGTCCTAGTAAACATGTGAACATACGCACCATCCCGCAAAATATCAATTATTTTAAAAGCTTTGCAGAAAAATATTTGTACAACATTTTAAAAAATGTATTTTAACTGGTCTTAAATAATTTTACATAACAAATAACCCAAAATTTTCCGTGTTATTATATTATCCGAAATTCATTACTCACTCGCTGTGCTCGTGGGTACCATTAAAGTGTGCGTTCGCCCATTTATATAAAACATTTAACAACAATAACAAAAATATGTTTTCTTCTCCGAGGACATTTGTTCGCTTTTTTAACTGGAGGTATTGGGGTGTGTCGGAAAAATGTATGGTTATGTTGATGAAACATAGGAATACATATATAATAATGTTTAAACAAAATTGTGAAACTTAACTAATTATTTTGATTTCATCATAGGGGAGAAAAAAGAAAAAAAAATCATGAAATAATGAATTTTAGTTCTTACTTAAAATTAGAAAAAAACGGTAGAAACACTTTATAATTCTTTTAAAAAGACAGTCGTTAAAATTTTATCATAATTTTGTGTTGAATACACACAATCATAATCTGAGAACAGTGAATTTGAAAATATTGTTGCAGCAAAAATATATGTTTTTACAATTATCAAATATCCTATTTTATTTTCAGAATATGATTGGTCTCACAACATCTATCTTCTACTTTATTCACGCAGAGCAAGGAATCATGCATACATTAATGTTACTTGTAGATTCTAAACGTTCCACCCCAATCACGTTTGCAGTCCTACTCTTGCCATTTACAATATTATCCTCATGGAGTTTTAAAATATCCTCAACTTATGGCGTATTATATTTACAATTTATCTTCTGGGGGAGAAAATTTTGTTCATGTGGGCATGCGGGCGTATGTGTGTATTCCTTGTGCACTTTTTTATTGTTCTGTTTTTTTTTTTTTTGTTCTCTTTACCGTTCAAATGACAACATTCGCCCAACGTTCCGTATTATTATTCTGTTTGTTTTAGTATTTTGTTTTTTTTTAGTGTTCGGAAACTGGCCAACCGGCAAAGCGGCAAAAATAAACAGCTATTTTAGCAGAAGCTGTGGCAGAAGCTATGACAACGACAACTGAACAAAAGTGTGTTCCCTGTAATCCAAAATACAAAATTCATAATATTTTATTAATACACACACACGCACCCAATACACATATGACGGTATTATGGAGTGGATCGATTTTATAGACAACACATTTCAAATATTTTTTCAGACATATTTCAATTATTATGTAAACTTTATTGCAGAATAGAAATATAAAAAGACACAATTTAAACAAAACATGGACGATTCGTCAATCTTTATATACCACCAATTAAATCGGCGCTTATTGAAAAAAAAAAACAACTTTTTAGACAATTTAGAGTTGATTTGGCTAAACCGATTTGGTTTTAATTCTGGGTATCGTAATATTTTATCCATACTTACTTTAAGTTCGAAAATTTACCATATCGGTCCGCTCCATCAGGTTTCTTCCCCCGCAAAAGTTCAAAATTGTTGGCTAAAATGGCGCACACGATAATTCTCTATGGGAGTAACCGAATTGATCATAACTTTGCATATGGTAATATTACTTCCAGCCATAGGGGATGACAGATACCAAGGAACGGTCCTGACCGGCTTTAACATGCCAAAGTCCAGGATTTATCTTGGTCCCTCTCTCATCTCAAGTGGACACTGACCTCCCCGTGGAGTCACCTGGGGTAGCTGCCTTTAACACCCGTTAAAGGAAGTGACCTAAAACGTGCCGCGCTTTGACCTTTAAAAATGTTAAAAACTTGGGTTTGGGCGCCGGGTTAGTAACCCTCCCCAAAAAAAAGCATCTCCTATGACAAAAACAAAAGAGAAAAAAAAACAAATCCCTTAAAAGTTCACGACCCCCGCAAAAGTTTTAAGGGCCATGATCTGCGAATCTGCACCTGGAAAGTTTGCACTCTTTATAGATAAGGTGCAGTTTACGCATTGGCAGATGTACTTGAAAAGTATAAGGCCCACATTACTGTCATACAGGAAATACGATGGAATGGGAAAAGCGTCAGAACAACACCTAAAGGTGACGCACTGTATTACAGCTGCAATGATACCAAACATGAGTTTGGTTGCGGATTTGTAGTTGGTCGGAGGTTAAAACATCTGGTCTCCAGCTTCACACCAGTGATAAATACGGATAAAGGCAAAATGTTTCAACATTACCCTTATCTGCGCTCATACCCAAACTGAAGACAAGGACGAGCAGACCAAAGATATATTCTACGAGCACTTAGAAGAAACTTATGACCGTTGCCCTGTCCTTGACATTAAAATTATTCTAGGCGATTTTATTGCCAAAATTGGAAAGTAGAATATCTTTGACCCAACAGTCTGGAAATTCAGTCTCCACTCCAGTCGGGAAATTCAGTCTCCACTGTGACAATTAGACTTTGCAGCTGCAAAAAAACATGGTAGTTAGCAGTACCGGATTTAAGTATATCGATATTCATATGAACGTTAAAATTATTCTAAGCGATTTTAAAGCCAAAATGGGAAAGAAGAATATCTTTGGCCCAAACAGTCGGGAAATTCAGTCTCCATAGTAAAACATAATGCTGATAGACTTCGCAGCGGCAAAAAGCACGGTGGTTAGCAGTACCCGATTGAAGCATCTCGATATTCATAAGGGCATCTGGTTGTCGGCAAATCAAAGAACAAGAAATCAAATTGATCGAGCGTGTTGGATGTACGATCGTTCCAAGGTGCAAACATAGACTCGGACCACTACCTCGTTGCAGCAAAGGTACGTACCCGATTAAACGTAGCTAAGTGCAAACAGACACAACACGGAAGTTAGACATCGGTAAGCTGCAATCACAACAGATAGTCACAGTATATTCCACTCAACTGGCCCAATTGCTTTATCAAAGCACTCCTCGTCCCGATAACATATCAGAACAATGGCAAAACATTGCCCACTCGATGCAAACAGCCGCAAAATCAGTACTTGGATACCAGAGACCTCCACCAAGGAATCCATGGTATGGCCAGGAGTGTCGTGCTGCTACCGAAGAGAAAAATGCGGCATATAGGGCTACTTTACAATCAGTAGCAACGCGTAGCGCACGAGAGAGGTATCGGGAGAAAAGGAGAGAGAAGAAACGGCTATTCCGCAGGAAAAAGAGGGAGATGGAAAAGCGGGAGGGTACAGGAGTCAGAAAGAAGACCGAAAATTCTACCAAAGAGTGAAACAACAAACTGATTGCTTTGGTACAGGCACATCCTTATGTAGAGACCAGCAAGGTAATTTTGTAACTGATACAGATAATGTGCTAAGGATATGGAAAGAGCATTTTTCCAAACTGTTGATATCCAATAGTAGCGAGGTCGACGAAGTTACCACAGATCCAATCCGAGAATATGGTATTGAAAGTATACCACCCGGCCAAGATGAGGTAAATACAGCAATACACCTAATAAGGTGTATGCATCAGCTAATTAGCACCATCTAGCAGGAAGAAAGCGTACCCGACGATTGGAAACTGGGCATCCTGTGTCTCGTTCACAAGAAAAGAGATAAGACAACTATACAACGACACCAGTATAGATGAACGCATCGAGATGCAACGATTGTGTTGCGTATAAACACGTCCCAAATGGTGGTGCACGCAGAATTGGCAGGCTAAAGAATAGATGGTGCAAACAAGTGGAAAAAGAGATGACAAGGCGCGGTATTCCAGAAAGCGAAGCACTAAACATAGAGATTTGGAGATCTTTTCTTAGTTCGGCTTATGGAACAAATGTTCTGTAATGGGCCAGCTAAGTAAGTAAGTATTACTTCCAATAATAGGTCGTGTATCCATAGAATTTGGAAAAAGTAGAAAGAGAAGAAAAAGTTTTTTGGGGGGCAAGTCCATATTTCCTGAGATAATGCCTTAAAAGCTCCAAACAAAGCCTGTCGGCACCAACTAAACTGGATAGTACATAAGAAATAGAACAGTTTTTACAATGACGGTACAATTTTTTTCATGGGTAACTCCATACTTCCTGAGAAATTGGACCAAATACTCGAAAATCTCCTTTAGAGGTCAGAAGTATTGTCTTTACTTCTTTTCTTTAGGTCCGAATACCTTATTCACACTGTGTCTTCGTACTAACTGTGCAATTGCATCAGGATGGATGTTATCTACGCCCACCTGATAGAATCGTTTATCGGAAGATATCTACTGACGTGTGGAAGTCTGTCCATACGATTATGGCAGAGATACTTATGGCGATAACACCCAAGCAGGTACTAAATCGATAACATATTGTTGTGCTGATGCTCCGGTAGAATCTTCGACTCTTCATGAAGGAGGTCCACTGTTACAGTCTTCAGGGGCGGAAATCTGCCAGGTTTGAGTATCTTTCCACTGTCTAGCGCAAGATTTCCATACGACAAAGCTTACCACAGAAAGGCCTATTGATAAGTGCGGCTTGATGGCCTTGTTCCTATTGCTGATCTTTTCGCAAATTGCTGTTGCTTGCGCGGACGACTTAAACATGCTATTGAATGTTACACCCAATATATTTATGATAAGGACACTAGAGTTAGGTAATCTAGTTCCTAGCTCCTTGTACTAGTTCCAAAACGTATAAGTAACATCATAAAATATAACGTGTGATATTAAGTATACGCAGTTTGTGTATAGAAAAAATGTGGACCATTGGAACTGCGAAGTGTACTAGATAGTTCCATATAGTTCCTTTGGCACAACTCTACAGGACACCATTGATCAATATGTTCAGGGGAACCTCTCTATGCCGGAAATTTAGAAAGATAGAGGTTAAACATTTCTGGAGGTATCACCCCGCATTGGTGTATGCTTCACTCTACAAGTCCGAATATGGACCATGTCGGTCCACTCCTTCGGATACCTCCCACAAAAAATTTCGGATAAAGTAAAGTTTAAGGGCTCCTCCCGGATCGTTTTGAAATTTGTTTTAGCAGGTTGTCCTTGCGGCCTCCTTTACAACGGAACAATATTTTTTGGGCGCAAGTCCATACTTCCTGAGATAATGGCCTAAAAGCTCCAAGAAACCCTGAGAGCGCCAACCAAAATGCCAAATCCGCAAGATAATTCTCGCAGGGAGTTTCTGATTGGTCCAAACTTAACACATCGTATTATTTCATCCAGTCATGTATCAGGTTGGAATAGGGACTTTATCGGTTTACTGCGTCAGGTACCTCCCACACAAAATTCGGAAAGGTGAAGTTTAAGAGCTCCTCTTGGATCGTTTTTATTAATTGTTTCAGTAAGTTGCCCTAGCGGCCCAATTTACAATGGTACAAATTTGTTCCGGAGTAAGTCCATACTTCCGGGATAATATCCCAAAATCTCCAAAAGCCCTGCCGGTAAATACTAAAATGGTTTTTTTGCAAAGACAATTATAAAACTGTTTCAAACATTTATTCCAAATTTAGTTTATTTTAATCTAATATTTCAAGTCCAATATTTCAAGTCCTTTATGAAACAATTTGCTTACTAAAATTTTTTGGTATATGTCAATGATTTGGTATAGCCCCACATTACCGTACCTACAGATACCACTTATTTTTAAGCATATTTACTACTTACTTACTTAGCTGGCCCATTACAGAACATTTGTTCCATAAGCCGAACTAAGAAAAGATCTTTAAATCTCTCTGTTTGTTGCTTCGTTTTTTGAATACCGCGTCTTTCCATCTCCATCGAAGCCTTGGCCTGCCAGTTCTGCGTGTACCACCATGTGGCCCGTATTTAAGCGCCTTTTTAGCGGGTTCATCATCGCTACTGATGTTGTTGTATAGCAGATACAGCTCGTGGTTCATGCGACGTCGATATTCACCGTCAACGCAGATTGGTCCGTAGATCTTTCGAAGAATTTTTCTCTCAAACACACCAAGCACTGCCTTATCTGCTTGAGCAAGTACCCAGGCTTCGGAACCATACATCAGCACGGGTAGTATCAGTGTTTTGTAAAGCGTTGTTTTTGTTTGACGAAATGGGACCTTGTTTTTAAACTGCTTACTTAAGCCAAAGTAGCATATGTTGGCCAACACAATTCTTCTTTTTATTTCATAACTGATGTTGTTTGTTGTTTTTATAGCGGTGTCGAGGTAGACGAAGTCTTTTACTACCTCAAAATGCGAACCAACTTCCACTGTTGGTCCTAGCTCTATGGACACATTAAGCGTCGACACCATCAACTTTGTCTTTTCGCCGTTTACTGCCAGACCCACTCTTGCTGTTTCTCCTTCGACCTTCTTAAAGGTATCAGTTACTTCCTTTACTGATCGTCCCATGATGTCAATGTCATCAGCATAAGCAAGTAACATGAGGCTGTTGCTGTATATTGTGCCATTTCTTTTAACATTTGCATCTCGTATAACCTTTTCCAGCAGGATGTTGAACAGGTCACACGAAAGGCTGTCTTCTTGTCTGAAACCTCTTTTGGTACTGAATTTTTCGGAGAGGTTTTTTCCTATTTTAAGGCCAACTTACAAAACCGAATGAGCATTTCGGGGATACCAAATTCAGACATGGCTTGGGATACCTTTGGGAGTTTGGGGCTGTCGGACACTGACACTATATTGTAGGCAATAGGAAGAAGACTAATGCCTTTATAGTTAGAGAATACAGTCTTGTCTCCTTTCTTGTGGACGGAACTCAGGATGATCAGGTTCCAATCTTCAGGTATGTATGCGTTCTTCCTGCCAGATGGTGCTAGATAGCTGATGCATACACCTTATCAACGTGTCGCCTCCGGTTTTGAACAGCTTGCCTGGTAAGCCATCGACTCATGCTGCCTTATTATTCTTTAGCCGGTTTATTGCTGACTTTACCTCATCTTGGCTGGGCGGTGTACATTCAATACCCTCTTCCGGGATTCGATCTGTGGTATCTTCGTCGTCTTTGCTACTATTGGACACCAACAGTTTGGAAAAATGCTATTTCCATATCCTTAGCACACTATCTGTATCAGTTACCAAAATACCTTGCTGGTCTACGAGGATGTGCCAGTGCCAAAGCCATCAGTTTGATGTTCCACTCTTTGGTAGAACTTTCGGGCTTCATTTTGGCTCCTGTACATATCGATTTTTTCACACTCTCGCTTTTCCATTTCTCTTTTTTCCTGTGGAAATGACGTTTCTACTCTCCTTTTCTCCCGATACTTCTCTCGTGCTCTACGCGTTGCTACGGATTGTAAAGTAGCCCTATATGCCGCATTTTTCTCTTCGGTAGCAGCACGACCCTTCTGGTCTTACCATGGATTCCTTGGTGGAGGTCTCTGGTAACTAAGTATGGATTTTGCGGCAGTTTGCATGGAATGGGCAATACTTTGCCATTGTGCTGATATGTTATCGGGGCGAGGAGTGCTTTGATTAAGCAATTGGGCCAGTTGAGTGGAATACGTTGTGGCTATCTGTTGTGATTGCAGCTTACCGATGTCTAACTTTCGTGTTGTGTCTGTTCGTACTTTATTCGCTACGTTACGCTACCTTTGCTTCAATAAACTGGTGGTCCGAGTCTATGTTTGCTCCTCGGAACGATCGTACATCCAACACGCTCGATGAATGTCTCCCATTTATCACAACGTGATCAATTTGATTTCTTGTTTTCTGATCTGGAGACAGCCAGGTGCCCTTATGAATGTGGAGATGCTTAAATCTGGTGCTTCTAACTACCATGTTTTTTGCCGCAGAAAAGTATATCATCCTTATTCCGTTGCCAGATGTTTCACTATGGAGACTGAATTTCCCGACTGTTGGGCCAAAGATATTCTCCTTTTCAATTTTGGCATTAAACTCGCTTTTTTAAGTTTTTACGATTTTGCTTGGAAGCGGCAAGACCTATCGAAATGGCATTAAAGAAAATGTGCAGCAGTGAAAATTCTCTACAAGATTGACCTCCATTGTAATTTCGTAGGTTTTACCATTTTTGAGATATAGAAGTTAAAATTGGGACAATGACTGACTGTATGGCCTCCCATAAAACAATGTCATGCAGCGTGCACCTTAACTTACTTTAAATGAAAACCGTTTACACCTGGGAAGTTTTAGCGGATTCTGAAACAGCAATGTTCATAGAAAAGAAAAATTCAAAAGCAAGAAAAAAATCGCTGGAGGGATTTTCAAATAAATCGCGGTCAAACTTCACATTTTTAGGTTTATTTTAGGTTTTCGCAATTTTGCTTGGATACCGCAAATCCTATCGAAATGGGGCTAAGGAAAACGTTATAGCTGTGAAAATTCTCCAGAGGTTTGACCGTTATGAGTGGTTCCTAGGGTTTACCATTTTTGAGATATGGTAGTTCAGGTCCCATTTTTAGGTTTTTTTGTTAGGTTTCCACGATTTGCTTGAAAGCGGTAAGTCTTATCGATATGGAACTAGAGAAAATCTTATAGCTGTGGAAATTCTGTATCTTATTCGTTTACGTAATTTGTCCTAGGTTGTACCATTTTTGAGATATAGAAGTTCCAATTTTGAGATCATAAAGAACAATATTTTCGAGAATTTTCACTGCTACAACACTTCCTTTAATCCCATTTCGATACGGCTTGCAGTTTCCAAGCAAAATCGTAGAAACCTGAAAAAGCTCTAAAAATGTTTAGAGCTTTTTCGATTTATTTGAAAATCCCTCCGGCGTTTGTTTTTTTTTTTTCTTTTTGGTTTTTTTTTTGATTTTTCTTATCTATGAACATTGTAGTTTCAGAAGCCGCAAAAACTTCCCAGGTGTAAGCTTCTTTCATTTAAATTCAGTTAAGGCGCACCGTGAGTAGGCTGCTTTTTTAGGGGATGGTTACTAACCCGACGCCCAAACGCGCGGCACATGTAAGTTCGCTACTGCTGCTTTTTTCTAGGGGATGGTTACTAACCCGACGCCCAAACGCGCGGCACATGTTAGCTCTCTACCTTTAACGGGTGTTAAAGGTAGCTCCCCAGGTGACACCACAGTGATGTCAGTGTCCACTTCAGATGAATGAGGGCCCAAGATACATACATAGATCCTGGGCTTTGCCATGTTAAAGCCGGTCAATACCGTACCTTTTCAGCTAAGTTCCTTCCATGACCTTTTTGTCCATGAACTGAAAAAGGACCACGAATGAAATTTTTTACAGGAAAATGTTCTAAAAAATATTGCTCGGAATGGTGGTGGTGTCCGATGCACAACAAATATGTTGTCAGGTTTTCATTGTCCTTCATCAGTTTTACCCGATTCTTTCTCAACAAATCCGTTGTGTAGATTTTTTTATTTCAATTCAATGTTATTGTTATTGCCGTGTATCGTGTAACTAATATTTTCCTACTTCACATACAAAATTGCAGAACCACTCTAACAATCAATTTACATTCTTTACCTGATTACCAACCCTCTTCAGTACCAAATTATATATTTTTCTCCCAAGTGCCTCGCTGCATTGTTCCACTAAACTTTGAATATTTATATGCACACACACAAACACGTGTCATCCATATCCCTGTGGGGGCGAGTGTTTTACATGGAGGGTCACATTTTTCCAATTTCAGCATGAAAAATTTGTGGATGACCAAATTTTATAGCAAGGAGAACTGTTACTTATGAACTATAGTTTTGTTTTCAAATTAACGGAAAGAAATAAAATTTAAACAATAATAATAAGGATGGCATTCTTTCATTTCAGAGAAATTTAAGTGTGGCTGTTTATGACAAACGTATTGCTCCACGGGGAGACATATTGACGATGTTTTTAAACGACTGTGTGGTGCGTGCGACAAGAAATTTATTTAATTTTTACAATTAGAAATTATGAGTTTTCGGTAGAAAATACGGAGTAGTAATGCCTTTGTAAGGATAACAGCTTCGGAAAAAACAAGTATTTTCGCCTTCTGAATCTATC